>NW_023425546.1:1754552-1944400 GCF_014108245.1 Pipistrellus kuhlii
TGTCTGCACAGCTCTATGTGGACATTGTCTTCCACGTCTCCATGGCAAATGCCCAGAGGGGCCATCAGGTAAGACCTGTTCACTTTCACTCGACACTGTCAGCTTTCCACTCTGTTCTCCTACAGCAGTGTCTGAGGTTCCCGTTGTTCTATGTACTTGCCAGCAGCTGTGCAGGTGAAGTGGCATTTTGTTGTGCAATTAATTTTTAATTTCTATAACTAATGGCATATTTACTGGCCATTCATGTATCTTCATTGTGAAGTGTCTGTTCAAATCTTCTGTGTCCATTTTTAAATTAGGTGTTTATCTTTTTACTAGAGGCACAGTGTATGAAATTTATGCACTCAGGGAGCGTCCCTCAGCCGGCATGCACCCTCTGGCAGTCCGGGAGCCCTCAGGGGATGTCTGACTGATGGCTTAGGCCGGAATGAGGAGTGGGTCTTTCAGTCGGACATCCCTAGCTCCCGCCACTGCTGCCAGCCACGAGCCCTGCTTCTGATTGAGCGGTGCATTGAGCATGTGCCCCGTGGTAGTCAGTGCACATCATACCAACCGGCTGTTCTGCCGTTCAGCAATTTGCACATTAGCCTTTTACTATATAGGATTATCAAGTTGTAAAAGCTTAAATCATTGATACCCTAAGGTTGATGAGATTTTTCTCCTGTTTGCCTTTATATGTTTTGTATTTATAACTTTTACAATTTGTTTGATGGTCCACTTTTAAATAACTTTTTGTGTGAAGTATGAAGCAAAAATCAGGATTCATGGTTTTCCACACAAATGCCAGTTAGTCTAACCATTTTTTGAGAAACTTTTCCCCATTGAATTACCCTAATAATTCAACGATTTGAATTAAATGATCAAAGTGTTGAAAAAACAACTGACCAAATAATGTGTAGATCTATTTCTGGACCTTCTATACTCTCCACTGACTTACATTCATATCCTCACACCAACACCACACTGTGTTGTTGAGTGTTGCTTAGCTTTATAGCACACTGGTGTGCCACAAGAAATTTTAAAACTTGCAATACCTGACTATTTCGTTAGGGGCACTGACCTCTTTTTCCTTAGATTGCTATATTAAAAAAAAAAAAAAAAAAGACAATAGCCATCACAACAATAGCAGTTGCTGTGAATGAATCAAAATTATATCTATTTTTTTTGTCAGATCGGTAAGTAACATTTTTTTTGGCGTGTGGCAGAATTTTAGTAGTTTGTGTGTGCCATGAGATGAAAAAGGTTGAAAATCACTGCTTTATATTAATCTGAAATCTGATAGTACAAATTCTCCAACTTTGTTATTTATCTAAAACTATACATATTATAGATCCTTTGCATTTTCATATAAATTTTAGAATCAGCTTGTGAAATTCTACAAGACACGTAGACAACTGTGTGATTTTTCTCCTTAGTTTTGTTATGGTGACTGTCAGTGGTTCAATTTCAGATGTTAGGCCACATTTGGTGTGTTGCCACATTAGGTCACGACACATTATCATGTCTTACATTGCTGAATTTAATTTGCTAATATTTGTAAAGATTTTTGTGTCATATTTATGAAGGCTATTGGTTTGAAATGTTCTTTTCTTGATATTTTATTTTTTAATCATAATATTGCTATCCTAAAATGAAGGGGCTAATGTTTTCTGTTTTATGAAAAAGTTTTGTGTGGCATTATTTTTCCCTTACAGGACTGATACAGTTCACCAGGGCTACCATCAGAGGTTGGAGTTTAGGGGAATGTTTTAATTTAATTTACTAATTCAAATATGTTTAAATATATTTTATATTTACTCAGACATTTACTATTTCCACATACTTTATTTCTTTATAAAGTACACCTGAGTTTCTATCTGGTTTCATTTTCCTTCAGCCTAAACTTCATTAACTTGTTTTTGTTGTTGTAACACAGGTCCATTGGTGACAAATTCTTTAGCTTTTGTTTATTGTTTTTTACACCTGTATTTTATCTCTGTTTTTAAGGAATATCCTCAAAGAAAATAGATTTCTGGGTTGACTGCTTTGCTTTCAGCACTTTATTTATAATTTTAAAAATAAATCTTTATTGTTCAGATTATTACAATTGTTCCTCCTTTTTCCCCCCATAGCTCCCCTCCACCCAGTTTCTACCCCATCCTCTCCCTTACTCCTCCCCGCCCCACGCCGTCCTCATCCATAGGTATACAATTTTTGTCCAGTCTCTTCCTGCACCCCACACTCCTTTTCCCCTGAAAATTGTCAGTCCAATCCCTTTCTAGCCCCTGATTCTATTATATTCACGCATTCATTCTGTACATCAGATTTTTTATTCACTTGATTTTTAGATTCACTTGCTGATAGATATGTATTTGTTGTTCGTAATTTTTATCTTTACCTTTTTCTTCTTCCTCCTCTTCTTAAAGAATACCTTTCAACATTTCATATAATACCAGTTTGGCCGTGATGAACTCCTTTAGCTTTATTTATTTATTTATTTATTTATTTATTTATTTATTTTAAATCTTTGCTGGGTAGAGTAATCTTGATTGTAGGTTCTCACTGTTCATCACTTTGAATATTTCCTGCCACTCCCTCTGGCCTGCATAGTTTCTGTTGAGAAATCAGCTGACAGTTGTATGGGTGCTCCCTTGTAGGCAACAAACTGTTTTTCTCTTGCTGCTTTTAATATTCTCTCTTTGCTTTTTGCTCTTGGTATTTTACTTATGATTTGTCTTGGTGTGGTCCTCTTTGGATTCCTTTTGTTTGGGGTTCTCTGCACTTCCTGGACTTGTAAGTCTATTTCTTTCACCCAGTTTTCAGCCATTATTTCTTCAAATAGGTTTTCAGTATCTTGTACTCTCTCTTCTCTGGCACCCCGATAATTCAGGTGTTGGTACATTTGAAGTTGTACCAGAGGCTCCTACGCTATCTTCATATTTTTGGATTATTCTTTCTTTTTTTCTTTTCCAGTTGGTTGTTTTTTGATCCTTTGTATTTAAAATCTTTGACTTGATTCTTGGGATTCTCTAGTCTGCTGTTGGATCTTGGTGTATTATTCTTTATTTCAGTTAGTGTATGTTTATTTTTTAATTGGTCCTTTTTCATATCCTGAGGGTCTCACTAAATTTCTCAAAGGTTTCTAGAAGATTCTTAAAAAACCTTATAACTCTGGTTTTGAACTCTATATCCAGTAGTTTGCTTTCCTCCATTTCTTTCATTTGTAACCTGTTTTTTTTGTCTCCACATTTTGGCTGTTTCCCTCTGCCTTCCTCACCTCTGCACCTCCTACAAGGCTAGATGCACTTTTCTCTTTCCTTCTTGTTGTAGAACTTCTGCTCAGCCAGCCTTTCCATGGTTCTGGATGTTATCCATTTTTTTTTTTTAGTTGTAATTTTGAAGTGGTTGTGTGAGCCAGCAAGTTCAGGTTACCTATGCTGCCACCTTGGTTCCTTAATAACAACTATTAAGTGCTTAAGTGCTTACTCTGTGCCAGATACTGTGCATGCTAAACTCTTTTTTTAAATCTCTACCCGAGGATATTTTTTCCCATAGAGAGAGTCAAAGAGATGAAGGAGGGGGAGAAAGAGATAGAAACAGCAATGTGAGAAAGACACGTTTATTGTCTGCCTCCCGCATGTACCTGGACCGAGGCTGAGGATTCAACCTGCAACCAAGATATGTGCCTTTGACTGGGAATCAAACCCATGACCCTTCAGTGTATGGGCTGACACTCTAACCACTAAGCAAACTGGTGAGGGCTTTACTCTTTTAATAGGCCTTACATTTTACAAAAGAGTACACTGAGGTTAGAGAAAGTAATTACTTTAAAGTCACACAACTGAACTTACTTCAGCAGAGCTCTGGTGCCCACCGAGCTCACTCCTTGAGTGTGGTGCCTTGGAGGTGGTTGGGTGGTGCTTCAACGTGGTCTGAAGCTGTGCACCGAGTGTGCTGGGGCCTCCCAGGAAGTGCAGGCGAAGGTCAGCCACCACCTGTGTCTTGCCCAGGGCCATCTAGCCTGAGCTCAAAGCAATCTGCAGATGGCTGCTACTTGTGCCAGATTTGGAGGTGCCCAGAAAAGACCAAGCTGTGAACCAAAGTGGGCTGCTGCTAGTTCCAGACCTGGGGCCACTTCAGAAGAGGCATGGGCATGCCAAGGCCAGATTCTGCTTGTTTGAGAGATTTTAGGAAAGTCTGAAGCATGAGCCAAGACAGCCATTCTTATGAACAAGCCCCTGGGAACAGCTTGGGTGGACCCTAAAGTTGGGTGAGCGAGATCTCAGGGAATCACCAAGGTGGCACAAACAATGTGAGCCCGGTGGACAGAGACTCAGATATGGCTCCTGCTTGCCAGCTCCATAGTGTAGTGATGGCTCATCAAAAGCAATGGCATCTTCCAGCACTTCTGTTGGAAGAAAGCTTGCCCACTCCAGCCCTCACCCTGATGCCAGACAATTCAGTTCCTCCCCACATGTCCCTGGTGCCTTTTGAGCTGGAGCTCAGAGAGTGTCTAAGTCGATAAGTTCTGCTCTGTGGGGTGGGCTCCTGCACAGCTGTCCCTCCACAGTGGTTGGGGGTTATAGCCAGTCTTTGAGGCAGATTGGTTTGGCCATAAATCACTCCCATTGACATGCCAACAGCAATCAAGACTCAACTGCAGTAAGAGGTTGGGAGTACCTATATCACCCAGCTTGGGTTTTGCCACTGGATCTTACAGAACATCTTTGACAGAAGGCGACTCTATCCAACCTGGGAGAGTAGCAGCTCTGCCGAAGGCTAGAAAGCAACGGGGAAGGATACAAAGAAACATTTTCCAAATGAAAGAACAGAACAAAACTTTAGAAAAAACACACACCCCTAAACAAAATGGAGATAAACAATCTACTAAATGCAGAGTTCTAAACAGTAGTTATAAGGACGCTCAAGGAACTTAGAGAGAACTCAACAGCATAAAAAAAGGAGCAGTCAGAAATGAAGGGTATACTAACTGAAATGAATAACAACTGTAGAGTAGATGAAGCTGAGATTCAAATCAGTGATTTGGAATATAAGGAAGCAAAACACATCCAAGCAGAGAAGCAAAAATAAAAATGAATTAAAAAATATGAAGGTAGTATAAGAGGCCTCTGGGAGAACTTCAAGGGTACCAACATTTGCATTATGGGAGTACTAGAAGGATAAGAGAGAGAAAGAAATTGGAAACTTATTTACAAAAATAATGACAGAAAACTGCTCTAATTTGGCAAGGAAATAGACATATAGTTCCAGGAAGCACAGAAGATCCCAAACTAGGTGCAACCAAAGAGGGCCACCCAAGACACATCATAATTAAAATGCCAAGGATTAAAGACAGAGAGAGAATTTTAAAACTAGTAAGAGAAAAGCAGTTAGTAACCTCCAAGGGAGCTTATTTCTCAACAGAAACTTTGCATACCAGAAGGAATTGGCAAGAAATACTTAAGGTGATGAAAAGCAATGACCTCCAACCATGAATACTTTACCCAGAAAGCTACCATTTAGGATCAAATGACATATAAAGAGCTTCATAGACAAGAAAAAGCTTAAAAAGTTAATCACCACCAAACCTGTATTACATGAAATGCTAAAGGGTCTTCTTGAAGGATGATATAAGAATAAAAATAATAAGAATAAGAATAATAAATATGAACAATAAAATGACAATACATATATATCTGTCAACAATTGAATCTAAGAAAACAAAATAAACAAGAAAGACAGAAACTGACTCATAGTGATAGAGAACATTTCAATAGGTGCCAGATGGGAGGGATTGAGGAATTAAGTGAAGGGTTAAGTAGTACACATTGGTTCTTATAGAATAGTCATTGGGGTGTGAAGTACAGTGTAGGGAATCCTATCTAATAAAAGAGAAACCTGCAAATTGACCATACCTCTACTATACCCACAAGCCACGCCCACCAGCCAATTAGGAGCAAGTATGCAAATTAACCAAACCAAGATGGCGGTAGCCACAGAACTGGAGTGAGCAGGAGGCTTGGGTTTCCCCTAGCGATGGAGGAAGCCAAGTTTTCTGGCGGGTCCTGGCCTCTGCTCAAGGCTACTAAGTTTCAATTATAGAAGATAAATAAATCCCAGATACCTGTTTCCAGCCACCCCTGGCCTCTGCTCAAGGAAGCACTGAAAAAAAAAAGCAAAAAAGGAACTGAAAGCATGGGTCGCTGGGCGCCATGGCCAGCCTGCAAACAGCCATCAGCCCCTCATCCAGGCTGGCCAGGCACCTCAGCAGGACCCCCACCCTGATCCGGACATCCTTCAGGGCAAACCACCAGCCCCCACCTGTGCTCCAGGCCTCTATACTAATAAAACAGTAAAATGCTAATTAGACTGGGAGACCTTCCAGGAGACTATTGGGACATTCTTCTCGACAAAGCCGTGGTGGCAGGGCTGAGGTGGAGGCGGTTAGAGGCCAAGAGGAGAGGGCAATTGTGGGTGATCAGTACTTTTGAACATGGTGCAGGCAGTGCTGAAAGCTAGCTCGCGCTCACGTCATAAAGAATCACACGGTGGGTGCAGCAGTGCGGAGAGCTCCGCTCTGTGATGGACCTCCAGAGGTCCCGCCTGGCCCAGCAGCAGTGTTTCTGGTGAGAGAGTGGTTGTTCTATTGTTCCCCGTCAGCATGAAGCTCCTCCATCTGGATGATTCACCCCAAACACCCCACTTTTCTCTTCAAATTTGTTGTGGTTCTGGAAGACGCAGTGTTTATTTGTTTATTGTTATTTTTATTATTCTGGGCACATGGCTGTACTTAAATGGGCAGTGTTCAAGAATGGCAGCACTTGCCGAAATTGGTTTGGCTCAGTGGATAGAGCTTTGGCCTGGGGACTGAAGGGTCCCGGGTTCAATTCCGGTCAAGGGCATGTACCTTGGTTGTGGGCACATCTCCAGTAGGGGGTGTGCAAGAGGCAGCTGATCGATGATTCTCTCTCATCGATGTTTCTAACTCTCTATCCCTTTCTCTTCCTCTCTGTAAAAAATCAATAAAATATTTAAAAAAAAAGAATGGCAGCACTTGATGCATTTTATGTTCAACCTGATATTTCCGGGGGATGGTAGGAAAAAAATCATTTCAAGGTTGTATTTCACCGGTTTCCATGTTCAGTTTGCAGATGGAAATGGAGTCCACAATCTGAATGATTCTTTCCCAGGAGTCGTGGCATCAGAAAAACACGTCTGGGTGCGGCCTCTGAGCCTGAGCCTGCCCCCTGAGCCCCAGCTCCCAGCTGGATGCTTCGGGGACCATAGAGCTGACCCCCAGAGCGGTGGGAGTTGAGTCAGGTTTTGTGCACACCTTGGTTTAGAGGACAATCCTGGTCTTAGGACTTAAAGAGCTTCCAAATGTCAGCCTCAGATGGAAACCCGTATTTCCTACCCGGTGTGAGAAGGCTGTTCCCGTCTTAGGTTTTACTGGTGGTAAAGCCGCTGTCCAACGCTGACTGGACTCACTTCAGTGCTTAGAAAGTCCTGAGACCGTGATTTCACTCTCCGTCTCTAGCTTAGTTAGTGTGGGTGCATTGTGGGCACTGGGGCTTTTCAAAGATCCCAGCAACCACCACAGCCAGACACGTGTTCCCAGAGTGCACCGAGGGGGAAACACGTGTTCCCGGCATGCACCGAGGGGGAAACACGTGTTCCCGGCATGCACCGAGGGGGAAACCACTCCCTCAGATGCCTGGGCTGTTAGCTGTAAGGACTCACGGAGGCAGCCAGCCTTCGCTCTTACAGGTTGCTGTTTGAGGCCTCCCCGAGGAAATCAGAATGAGAACGGAGAGAAAGGAAGGTAGGACAGAAGAAAGCATTCAGAACAAAGGCGCATTGTTAACCAACCCGGAAAGGGAGGGAGAATGTTCATCTTTCTGCCAAGGACGCTCTGAGTGCCATGGGGAAGCGCACCTAGCTCTGACTGACCCTCAGTTCACGCTGACCCCGAACTGACTGTGGCTCACAGCTCGGCAGCTTTCTCATTCCACCCCCCCTCGCCCACCATGGGCTCATTCAGAAACACGTCTCCTTCACAGAACCACATGCAGGGCCTGGAGACTCCAGACTAAATTAAAACCTTGTGTCTATGAGTTTGGTGAATTCAATTCCAAAGCATTTGGCTTCTCCAATGGGCTGTTTTTATGAGGAATAGGAGGCTGAAACATAACGGGAAGGATATAGGTCTTTTATATCAACCCTCCTGATCTCTGGTAGAAGGTTTGACACAAGGTAATAAAGGAAATACGTTCTAATAAAATGCCAAGACTTTGGGCATGCTTGGTGCTGCCCTGTGTGGGAGAAGGAGGGGAGAGTTGAGCAGGCATGAAAGCGAGGAGGGAGGAGGGGGAGCAGGCAGGAAGGTGAGGAGGGAGGAGGAGGGGGTGCAGGCAGGAAAGTGAGGAGGGGGGAGGGGGGAGCATACAGGAGGGTGAGGAGGGAGGAGGGGGGGCAGGCAGGAAAGTGAGGAGGGAGGAGGGGTGAGCAGGTAGCAAAGTGAGGAGGAAGGGAGCAGGCAGCAAAGTGAGGAGGGAGGAGGGGGAGCAGGCAGGAAGGTGAGGAGGGCAGGACTCTGGGTCCTGACTGGAGCCAGCCGTTCCTTAGAGATTGGTAAAGACCAGCTCAAAGTTTATTTATCCTTACAGGCTTTTTGTCGATTTTGTTTCAAGTTGACAGCAGCGAAGGACAGTGAGCCTGGTCAGTGTGCCTCAGTGGTTGAGCATTGACCTATGAACCAGGAGGTCACAGTTCAATTCCTGGTCAGGGGTTGTGGGCTCAACCCCCAGTAGAGGGCATGCAGGAGGCAACTGATCAATGGTCCTCATCATTGATGTTTCTCTCTCTCCCTCATCCTTCCTCTCTGACACCAATAAAAATATATTTTTGAGAAAGAACAGGAAATAGAGACCCAGAGAGGGACCCTGTCTTGACCAGAGTCACACTGCCAGTTAGCAGGAGATGGAACTAAACGCTGGGTGTCTGGACTCACAACCAACGTCCCTCTTTCTTCCCCTTGCCTGGAAGACACGAGGGTGATCTGAGGAGACTTAAGGTGAGGGAAGTATCCAGGCACCGTTTCTAGACAAAGCAAGACCCAAATCAGAAAACCTCCAGGAGCTTCAGGTCAAGAGACTCCTCCTGGCTCGTCCCAGAGAAGGCCTGCTCACGCCGGAGGGGATGTGACGGCACAGAGTGGGAGACCTTTCGGAAGGTGAGCCTGTTGGTCTGGCCTCACTGGCTTTGGAGAAGAGAGAAAAGATAGGGCCAGGAGAGTGAGTCTCTCATTTTTATGCCTCAAAGATCCATTTCTCTGTCCAGTTCATTTAATCAAATGATGGAGGTCAAGCATGTCAAACTCGAGGCCCATGTGCTGCCGGCAACCCACAACAATATTTCTGCGGCCCAGCCAAAAGAACGGGACATAAGAAACATTTTAATAAAAAATTCATAATTTAATTTTTACAATATCCTATTATACATAATTATTAATAGCGAACTACAACGTTCACTAATGACTGATTACTATAATCATGTTGCATTCATTTTCCTTATGCGCAGGCTCACCATTTCCGTCCACTAATACCAGCAGCAAATATTTTAGCAGCCGATGGCCACGTCATTGGTCTTAGACTGACGTGTTTGGTGTTCACAACAGGAAATATTTCATTTTTGGAGAATAAGAAAAATAGGTTTATTTGTGCTACACTTATTAATTTGTACAGTTATTCAGTGTCTGGTAAGTTAATGTTCAAGAAAAAATATTAATTTTTATTAAAATGTTCTATTTTATGTTAGCAATGACTCATTTATTTCAGCCCTTTGTATTCCACATGTCTTTATCGAAATAAACCTACGTTTCTATGAAAATGGAAGCTTTTTTGTTTTTTGCCGCCCACAGAAACTTAAACCTTGTTTATTTGGCCCTTGTCAGCCTTTGAGCTTGACACGCTTTGAGTTTGAGTTAGCCTTTTGCACCTGGTTCTGGACTATCTCTCTTTCCCACTCCCCTCCCACTTGCACCAGTGGGTGACAGATGCATTCGATGTCCAGCAAATGTTTACTTTAACTGGTTTTGGTGAGAAATGAATGGCATCGAACCTCTGAGCTTTGTTGCCTTAGCACCTTGCTCTAAGATCCCATTCTCATTTTGGCCTAGAATGTCCTCAAAGTAAAAAGACTTTCTGCCGAAGTCAGTTTGGCTCAGTGGTAGAGTGTCGGTCTGTGGACTGAAAGGTCCCAGGTTCGATTCCGGTCAAGGGCATGTACATTGGTTGTGGGCATATCCCCGGTAGGGGCTGTGCAAGAGGCAGCTGGTCGATGTTTCTCTCTCATCGATGTTTCTAGCTCTCTATCTCTCTCCCTTCCTCTCTGTAAAAAATCAATAAAATATATTTAAAAACAAAAAAGACTTTCTAACAGAGCTAGAGTCCCATGAATGGTTTTGAAATGACACTTCTGTTTCCTCTCCATTTGCCTTTGGTTATGTGTATCCCCTTGGAAACGAGCTTGTCAGCTGCAGGGGGGCACGCTGCGGTGGCCTCACCCTGAGTGACTGTGCTGTTCGGTTGTGGGGCAGCCAAACAACCCCCCACGAACCTCTGGGGAGTCCTCAGGGACATGGTTTTAAAGCCCCCCTGAGTCCTGATGACCGTGGAGTTCGATGGGAAGCAGGGCACATGCAGGAGCAGCCTGTGACTTTCTTCACAGCAGGTCTTTGTTGCTGTTGTTAATCCTCACCGAGGATACTGGTTTTTAGGGAGAGTGGGAGAGACAGAGAGAAACATGATGTGAGAGAAACACATTGATGGGTGGCCTCCTGCGTGAGCCCAGGGCCCAGACCAGGGAGGAGTCTGCAACCAAGGTACATGCTCTTGACCGGAATCAAACCCGGGGCCCTTTGCTCTGCAGGCCGATGCTCTATCCACTGAGCCACACCTGCTAGAGCTGCAGCAGATCCTCACCTGGACAGGGAAGGAGCTCAGCCTCACTGCTGGGATGCTAGCAATGCTTCTTGCTTAACCCACTCACCCACAAGGCCAGACCGAGTGGCTTCTATCACAAAACCTGCCCCACGTCACTGCAGCTGACAGAGGTTGTTACCTGTTTTAAATGTGCATATCTCATTGCTGTACATCTCACTGGAAAATCTACATATATAAAAGCCCAGTGAACATTAGGGTGGAATGACCAGAACCACCAGTTGCTATGATGCACACTGACCATCAGGGGTTAGACTGACCACCACAGGGCAGATGCTCAATGCAGGAGCTGCCCCACAGTGGGAGCACCGCTCAGCCAGAGCAGGGCTCATGCTGGTGAGTGCAGTGGCAGTGGTGGGGGCCTTTTCCACCTTTGTTGCAGTGCTAAGGAGTGGCAAGCAAGTGATAAGAAGTGAGCAGGCAGGTGGTTAGGAGCAAGGGGTCCTGGATTGCGAGAGGGATGTCCGAATGCTGGTTTAGGCGCAGTTGGACATCCCCGGGGGGTCCTTCCGGTGAGCCGGGCTGCGCTGGCCCGTTCATGCCTGTGCCTGGGGAAGGCCCTGGCACATGTGCTGTAAACACCCTGAGAAGCATTTGGGTGATTTGCCGGCAGAATGCAGTCCCGGCTCTGTGTTTCAGTCTGGACGGGGCAATCCATAAGGCTGTTTGCATTCCTGTTTAGATAAGTGATTAGATATCTTTCTGCAAAATATATCGCTAGACTTCATTTTTTTCCAAATGATATGATGACAACTTAATTAAAAGAAAAACAAGTGGAATGACAGTAGGTGTTACTTGTTCTAAAAATCAAAAGACTAACACAGCCCGGCCGGTGTGGCTCCAGGGCTGAGTGCCATTCTGGACACTGCTGTGAGGAGCGATGTGTCCGCAGAGCTGATTGCCCCTTTTCACTTCAGTCCCTGGTAAGTGTGACCGTTTCTTTGAGTTCACGGGTGAGTGGAGCCTTAAAGTCACCATCCCTGGGTGGGGAGTCAGTTTTCTGGGTCTGGTCCCACCTTGCTCCTTAGCAGCCTCAGTAAATCTGTGGCTGTAGGTGTGACCCCTTTTCATTGATGAATTCAGTTCGAAGCTCATGGACCCCTACCCGAACCCAAATGCAACGAGACGCAGAGTTCCAACTGCAGCTGTTCTCACCCCCCAGTCCAGATAACCACCGGCACCTGCAAAGTTAGTGAGGAGGGAGACGGAGCAGGAAAGTTTAGGCAGCTCCTCGGGGAAGGGGGAAGGGGAAGCGGGGAGGGGGCGGTTCCACTGTCCTTAAGGGCATGGGTTAACGTGTATTCCCCGAGTCCTGCATGAAGATTCATGGCTGAGAAGGGCCCAGTGCAGCCCGAAACCACCTGTCCCCCCCTCTTCCATGTCACAAAGAGCGGACGGGCTCACAGTGATTCTAGGAGGTGGTGGCTGAGGAAAGCCATTGAGGTGACAGTGGGGGACCTCGAAGCAGCAGCGGCCCATCTCTGGGGTCACCACCCGCTTCTCGTAGTGCCGGCTTCCTGCTGGGCTGGGCAGAGGTCTCAGGCCCCTGTGGCCGCCCGCAGGCAGGTGGTCCTGAAGAGGCTGGCCTAGAGCGGCCGGCGGGACTGGCTCCCCGAGTGCGCCTTCCATGGCCTGGTGACGCGGCTCCGGACCCCACGGCACCTGCTGCCAACGTGGGCTCCGGTGGAGGAGGCAGGTCCTTCCCCTCGGGCTCAGCGGTCTGCCTGAGAGCAGAAGCTCCTATGGCCAGGGAACCACCATCACAGAGGAGGGAGCTATTTGTCTGAAATGAATTTTCCTCTGATTCCACTCTTTCTTCCTGTTTCTTCTCTCCCGGGCCAGGCACAGCCCTGCAAGAGGCCTCTCCGTGCTGCCTTTTCCGGCCTCAGGGAGCCATGCACTCCCCCAGGGCTGGGCCAGAGAGGCTGCCAATAGAGCTGGGGCTGGAGGACTGAGCCGTCTCTATGCCTGCAGCCCCTGGGCAGGGTGACGGGATGTGAAGGGCTCAGTGGTAATATGCAAATTGACCATCACTCCAACACACAAGATGGCCACCCCCATGTGGACACAAGATGGCCTGCAGGGGAGGACATTTAGGGGCCACCAAGCTGGCAGGAGAGGGCAGTTAGGGGTAATGGGGCCAGCAGGGGAGAGCAGTTGTGGGTGACCAGGCTGGGAGGAGAGGGCAGTTAGGGGCAGTCGGGCTGTCAGGGGAGCAGTTAGATGTCAATCAGGCTGGCAGGGAAGTGGTTAAGGGTTTATCAGTCTGGGAGGCAGAAGTGGTTAAGGGCAATCAAGAAGGCAGGCAGGCAAGTGGTTGGCAGTCCTCGATTGTGAGAGGGATGTCAGACTGCTGGTTTAGGCCCAATTCCGGTTGGACATCTCTTGAGGGGTCCCAGATTGGAGAGGGAGCAGGCTGGCCTCTGCCCCCCATACACAAATTTTGTGTGCCAGGCCTCTAGCCTCTAGTATAAAAGAATAAAGAAGACACCGGAATGAGGGAGAGAACAGATTATCCTTCATTCATATCTGGGCAGGTCGTGCGACTCTCTGAGGCCCCTGTTCCTGAGAAGTGACAGAATTGAACCAGATTGCGTTCTAGGCCTTTTCTCTGACCTTAAGGAAAGAAAAAAAAAAAATCAAAACAATGAGTCAGCAGCACAAGGCAGACAGCCACACCACTGCGGCCTGTGCCATCTCACAGCTATGCAGGGACCCTCAGGTCTGGGTTCCGCCAGTGACCGATGCCTGCCTTGTGAACATGCCAGTGCTCAGGTCGCTGCTGATCTCCTGGGAACAACAGCGCTGTTTAACAACAAACAGTGAGCAGACTGAGGAGCTCCACTCCAATCCCTTTCCCGTTAGGAGGGGAAATCTGTTTGGAGAGTGCAGTTTTAGTGACCATGAAATAGTAAATTGCTTAATGTCAATGACAGTAAATTGACCAATTTGTACTCAATTAATGGACCTTGGTTGAAAAGGAAGAAAACAAGCCAGATTCTTCCCGCGTGAAGCTCCAAGCAGCCTGTGGACATCCCCCTCTAGCCCCCAATTCCCAGCCCTTTCCAGCCACAGGCGCTGCTGACAAGGACAGGCTCAGAGGAGTCAGAGTGCGTTTGGGGAGTGGCTGCTGCAGGGCCCGCCCTCTGTGAGGCACATTGGTGGAGTCAGAGACATGCAGCTTCCAGAAGATTTCATTTCCAACTGCAGCTCAGGCTGGAGCTGGGCAAGGCGGGCTCAGCAGACATAGGCAGCCCCTTCAGAATTCCCTGAACCCTGCTGGAGGCCAGCTCTCCACCCAGCACTGGGTGCCACCTCCGAAGCGCAGGACCGCGTCTCTCCTGATCTGGGAAGTCCCTGGCACTGCACTGCAGCCTTGGCTCATAAGAAGCTCAGCCAAGTCCACTCTGGAGACTTTCCCAGTGCGAGGAAACCCGGGGAACGGGCATGGCCCGTGGAGCCTGAGGGGAGACAGTGGCCTCACTGTCACTCCGCAGACCTGTGCCGCCTGGGCTGGGAACACACGCTGCAGCCTCTTTGGAGCTCTGGCTGACACAGGCACAGGGCACTGCTTTGTCTCAGCAGCTGGCTGGTGTACACAAACACCGCCGAGCCATCTGTATTTAAACAAAGCATGTGGCTCAGCTTTAATTCGGTTATTTAAAGCCATATTCTACTCCAATGAATTCTGTGTGTTTCCTTTAAAGGTATATACACCGGTCTGCGGCAGTGCGGGATGAAGCCTTACTCTGAGCCCGTTCCAATGCAGGGGGCTCTGCATTGGTGCTTTCTCCGGGGTTTATGCAGGAACAGAACGATGTGATGCTGCTGATAAAAATCAAGTTAGACTGCTTTTTCTCTTTCAGTGTAAACCCAACTGCATTTCTATGCTTTTCTATGCATTTGCCCAAAGAAACACCTGAGGAGAGAATCACTTTGGGAATTGCTAGGCTCCACAGGTGTGGCTGTCTTCTGCTGTTACCATGGAGACAGGGAGCTTTCACGGCAGGAGGCAATCAGTTGATGTGTTTCTCTCATATCAATGTTTCTGTCTTCCCCTCTCTCTTCCACTCTCTAAAAAAATCAATGGAGCCTGACCAGCGTGGCTCAGTGGTTGAGCATCGGCTTATGAACCAGGAGGTCAAGGTTTGACTCCTGGTCAGGGCACATGCCTGGGTTGCAGGCTTGATCCCCAGTAGGGGGTGTGCAGGAGGCATCTGATCCATGATTCTTTGTCATCATTGATGTTTTTTTTTCTCTCTCTCTCTCCCTTCCTCTCTGAAATTAATAAAAATATATGTTTTTAAAAAAGTGGACGCATATAAGCATAACCAATGGACATAGACACCAGGGGGTGAGGGCATGAATGGGAGTGGGGGGGCAATGGAGGGATAAGGACACATATATGTATTATCTTAATCAATAATAAAATAAAATAAATAATAAAAAAGTATAAAAAATTCTACCATACCACACAAAACAACAACAAACAACAAAAATAATGGGAAAATGTCCTTGGGTGAGGATTAACAAGAACAAACAAAACCAGAAATGGCTCCCGACATTGACAAAGTCTCCCGGAGGGCAGAGTTCCATGGCGGAGAACCATGACTTCAGTTGTGAGCCGTGGACACAAGTGCTATTCTCCTTTTTGAAAGTTGTATCCTTGCACCCGTGAGCACAGGATCCAGCCCTAACAGGAGCGCCATACGGACGGATTGGGGGGAAGAGAACAGAACCTTCCCCTTTGGCATAGGAGTCGCTCCGCTGACGTTCAGCCTCAGGTAAGTGCGCGAAACTGGAAAGCGCACAGAGTGGCCGCAAAGGGTGAGCTCAGCGGGGCCACGTGTCGTCAGAGGTGCCTGCTCACAGCACGCGAGGTGCAGGCAGAAGAGGTGGCTAAAGGACCCGCGTTGCCTGAGGGTGCCCCAGCACTGGGCTTCGAGACCTGGGAATGTCCTTACGCCCGTCTGTCTATCTTATGTCCTCCATCACCTTCAGCCAAAGATGTGCTCACAAAAGGATTTTCCAATTGGCTTTGTGATCTTTACCTAATTCTGTATCTCTGAGGTTTTTGGACAAACCCACAGGGGGTGTCGCTGTGCCGGTGAGCAGACCCCACTGTGGCCGCAGACTCAGCAGGTGGAAGGGGCGGTGTCTGATGTGTTCAGTCTGCAGCTCTCAGGGCTGCTGGCAGGGCCTTCCGGGAGGCTGGCGTGTTTTGAGGAGGTGGAGCAGCAGTTTGCAGAGGCTCCGGACCACAGCTCCCCTCTGAGTGTGCCCACCGGCTTCTGAAGCGCCTTCCCACCAGGGGAGTGGGTTCCCTCCGGCTATACAGAGTGCTGGCTTTTCCAGATGCCAGGCCTCTTTCTGCTCCCTGCAGTCAATGCCTTGGAAGAGCAGTTGATGTTATTGCTCAAATTCTCCATCTCACTTTTAATATATATATATATTATTGATTTTTTACAAAGCGGAAGGGAGAGGGAATTAGAAACATCCATGAGAGAGAAACATCCATCAGCTGCCTCCTGAACACTCCCCACTAGGGATGTGCCCGCACCCAAAGTACATGCCCTTGACCGGAATCGAACCTAGGACCCTTCAGTTTGCAAGACGACGCTCTATCCACCAAGTCAAACCGGTTTCTGCTCCATCTAACTTTTTCTTAAGCCCATCATAGTCTGAGCTTCATACCCATCACTTAAAGTAAAATTGCTCTTGTCAAGGTCACGTGACCTGCCAGTTGCTAACTGCACGGCCACTCTGCATCCCCATCCCATTTAACATGTGGGCAGCGTTCCCCAGGCAGTCAGCTGTCTTTGTTCAGTTGATTCTCAGGCCTCCATGCCCTCCTGGTATCCTCTTCCCTCCAAAGGCCCTTCATCCCTTCTCTGTAGTTTTTCTGGTCCTGCCTCATCTTCTCCCACCACTCTGGGGCTCCATTCTCTAAACCTCTCCTTCCTTCTCCTTCCCTTCCCTGCTTTCTTCTTTCTTCTCTTTTCATGGCATTAAGTACTGCTATAGACTGAATTGGGTCCTCTCGAATTTAAACTCTTACCCCAATGTGATGGGAATTGGAGATGGGGCCTATGGAAGGTGATTAGGGTCAGATGCGGTCATGAGGGTGGGAATCTCAGGATGGGATTAGTGCCCTTGTAAGTACAAACCTCAGCGGTCTTGTTTTTCTCTTTCCCTCTGCCATGGGAAGACACTGAAATATGGTGACTGTCTACAAAGCAGGAAGTGAATCCTCATCAAGGAACCAAATTGGCTGGCAACTTGACCTTGGACCTTCCAGCTTCTGGATCTGTGATCGATAGATTCCTATTGTTTAAGTCTATGGTATTTTATTGCGGCAGTCTGAGCTGACTGATACAAATGCTCATATTTATATATTCAGCCTGAATGTCTTCCCTGAACTCCCACTGCATGTCTGTCTGTCTACTCAGCATCTCTACTTGGATGCCTAAGAGGTACCCCAAATTAACATATTCCAAACTGAACTCCCGTACCCCAAACCTGTTTCCACAATTGACTCCATCTGGGTAAAAGCAATTCTCTTCTCAGAGCCTTGGTGTTCCCACACAACCCTTTAGCAAAGCCGCAGCTCTACCCTCGAATTATTTCCAGGACTCAGTGACTTCTGAGGCCTCACCTCACTTCAAGCCACCAGCACCCGGGGCTGCGAGGGCCTCCTAACTGGCTCCAGTGGCTTCCAGCTTCCTGCCACCCCTGCCATCTCCCAGGCTATTTGCATCAGAGCAGTGACAGTGATGCTTTCAAACACCAGCTCGGCATCCTCCTAAAGCATTCATTCTAGGATAAAATCCAAACCTTTCCACCTGCAGTTCCTATATCTGACACCTGCCCTGGCTCTGCACTCATCTCTTGCCAATTGTCCAAACCCCACCCTGTTCAGTCCTCTCCTGCACTATTTTCCTCGTTATTCCTCAAACACACTGAGTGTTCCTGCGTCAGAGCCTTTTCACATGTTCCTTTTGCCTGGAATACTTTCCCCATATATTTACATGGACCACGTATGTATCTCCTTCAATCAAATTGTCACCTCTTCCCAACAGCCTTCCCTGACCACCCATCCTACCTAAATACTCATCTCCCATCACTTTCATTATCATTATCCTGATTTATTTTCTTAATATCAATGAATCATATTTGCTATTGTTTTACTTCCTTATCCTGTTTACTTCTCTAGAATATGATACCCAGGAGTTAAAAAACTTGGCCTTGCCCAGCTGGCATGGCTCAGTAATTGAGTGTTGACCTATGAACAAGGAGGTCACAGTTTGATTCCCAGTCAGGGCACATGCCCGGGTTGCAGGCTCCATTCCCTGTGTAGGGTGTGCAGTAGGCAGCTGATCCATGATTCTCTCTCATCATTGATTTCTCTATCTCTCTCTCCTTCTCCCTTCCTTTCTGAAATCAATAAAAATACAGTAAAAACAAAACAACAGAAAACCTGGCCTGGTTCACTGCTGTAACCCTAAGATTGTCCCAGTTCCCGCCCAGCCTAGGGGCTCAGTGATATCTGTCAATCAGTGACTGCATGAGTTTCTGTCTGCAGCTGGAGAGTCCACACATTCTTGAAAGATTGTAGGCTAGTGAAGCTTTTTCATTAAACTATCTGACCTTCAAAATGAGATTGCACATACCACTGTTTCTTTCCAATGTAACATGATTTCTTTTCAATTTAAAACGAGAGACAAGCACAGTGAACACTTTCATCTTTCATTCTGTTAATGCGCTAATGCACCAAGGTGCCCTTTTACTATGTTTGGTTTAATTCAGCAAATATTGATTGCTTCCTACCACCTGCCTTGCTCTGTGCTGCAGACAGAAATGCAGATTGCTTAGACACGGTCCTGCCTGCAAGCTGTCAGCCAGCAGGGATAGGGACTAGTGTCTGTGCTTTCAAAATTTAAAACTTTGATGAATGGTGCCATGTGTCTATTACTACCGAGGAGTTGAAGCCAAATGAGACCATAATGTCCTCAGGCAGATGATACGTCAAACTTCCTCTAAGTGAAAGAGCCAAGACTGTTTTGATATCAGAATGTCACATCTCTTGGAGGATATTATGGGAAGCTTCATGAAAGACCCGAGTGAGGAAGAGAGGGTCTCGGTGGTGGGGAGTGGGCTTGAGCACAGGTGTGCAAGGGGGAGACACAAGTCTTCCCCCCGAAAAGGTCCTGGCCTGCGGCTGCCGCAGGGAGCAGGGGAGAGTGGGATTGAGAGAAAACCTGGATCATGTTTGGTAATATAATTTTGCTCTTAAAAGTAACTGTATTGATAAGTTTCCAGTAGTTTTTGCAGCTAAAGGAGATTCTGTGAGATCATTCTCACTCGCTATGAAGTGCAGTGAAAAGGGTTTTGAAATCCTCAAAGAGGATGAATTTATTTATAGCAACATTTTGGTGTATTCCATATTTCTTTCAAATTTTGAAAATTGATAATTCATGCAGCGTCTATAAAGAGCTTCTATTTGTCACCTACCAGCATGACCTATGTTTCCCCCCGGATGGATAGTGGAGTTTACTGTAAAGTGCCTTTTCATGACCATGACAGAATCACCACTTCCCCACTTTTCCCGTTAAGCCCATATCTGCTGACCTCCAGGGTTGATAATAGGTTTCTCTCATTAGCTCAAGTAGCTCACGCTCTAAGTGGGACTCCAGGAAGGATGCTGCCAGCTGAATACCAGTCTGCCTTCCCAAATAATGTGAATTCAGATACTTATAGGAGCAGTGCATTTTAGTCAGCACATGCAGAATGTATACCTACAATGCTTTAAAAACACTAGCCCCAAACACAGTCCAAGAATTCTGGAATCTGGTCTCCTGAAACAAACAGAGCGGACACTCACCCAAATCCAGTTAATTTTAGTACAGTACAGTCTTTTAAAACTCATCTTTATTGTTGAAAGTATTACAGATGTCCCCTTTGTTTGTTGTTTTTCTCCCCATTACTCCCCTCCACCCCTGCCTGCCACTCCCAGGCCTTCACCACTCTGTGTCCATGGATTACACATATACACATGTAAGTTCCCTGGTCAATCACTCCGTCGTCATCCCCCCTCCCTCCCCGCCCTGCCAATCTCTCTCCTCACTTCCCTCTGAAATTTGTCAGTCTGTTCCATGCTTCTCTGTCTCTGGATCTATTTTGCTCATCAATTAATTTGTTCATTAGATTCCACATATGATTGAGATCATGTGAGACTGTCTTTCTCTGACTGTCTTATTTTGCTTAGCATGATGCTTTCCAGTCCATCATGCTGTTGTGAATGGAAAGAGATCTTTTTTATGTCCCCTTCTCCATGAGTGACCTCTATAATGGAAAGACCTAAACCCCCCTTTGTCTGAGAAACCTCAGGCCCTAATCGGCCTCCTGGAACTTGTCTTTCACACCCACTGGCCAACTGGGATGACTGGCAGCAGCTCCTTGTCACTCTCTTCACTGTGGAGAGAGACAGACTTTGGCGTGAGCTGCCCCCAGGCCAGGAGGAGGCTCTTAGAGGAGAACTGGGATTGGGTAGAGGAACTTTTCCCATCCCTCCGCCCTGCTGGGACCCCAGCTCAGCAGGAGGGAGGGTGTCCTCGGACACTTTTCACCGTGTTCTCCTAAAGGCATAAAGGCAGCAGCCTGGGAGCCTGCACATTTATCAAAGTCACCAAGGTCACACAGACCCCAGGCTTTTCTGGAGCGCCCTGCGAAGCTTACAGTTTACCCTCCTCTGACCGCATGGCACTCAATATAGCCTTGGTAACCCAGGCCGCTTCAGATATAAGGAAGAAACTTAAAAAATTAGAGGGATTCCAGGGCACGAATCCGTCTCAATTAATTAAAGTAGCCCAAAAGGTACTCAACAATAGACTCCCCAGGGGAGAAACAGGACAAGAGACTCACAAGGGCAGTTGAAGTGGCACTAAAAGAAACAACCCCCCTCCTGGTTTTAGGGAAAACCAGTGTGCCTACTGTAAAAAGGAAGGACCCTGGAAGAAAGAGCCCCGACTGATCCACAGGGACGGGAAGAGGCCCGCAGGCTGCCAGGGTCCTGAGGCTAGAGGAGGCCTGACGGGCAGGCTGCATCCCAAGCTCCCAGGGGTCAGGGTAACATCACAGATTGGGGCAAGCCTGTTAGCTTCCGGAGATACTGGTGCTACCTGTTCTGTCCTGATTGAGCCCATGGGACAATAACCACCAAGAAAACTTCCATTCAGGGGCCATTCGTTCCTAGCCATCCCAGAGTGTCCCTCCCCCCATTAGGGTGAGATCTCCTACAGAAGCCACAAGCCACCATCTCGTTTGAAGGGGACAAGGCCCACTTTGCTGTGGACCCTCCAGACCAAGGTTCCTTTCCTACCAGCACCCGCTCACCTCCCCTTTGCACGAGGAGCATCTTTTACAGGAAGAACTGCCTCTGGAAGCTTCCCCCTACAGAGTCCTCTGTGTACCGAAAAGACTACATCAGCTTTTCCCCACCGCCTGGGCAGAGAGCAGCCTCTGGGACTGGCAAGTCACCAAACCCTGGTCATAGTCCAGCTGATGGCCACCACAACGCCGGCTCCAGTAAGACCATTTCCTCTGAGCCAGAGGCTAAGCGGGGTGTTGCCACACACGTCCACAGACCCAAGTAGCAGGCATTCTTATCGCTTGCCAGTCAGCCTGGCACACCCCTTACTCTCAGTCCTAAAACCAGGGACAAAAGACTACAGGTCAGTATGACCAGAGGGAAGTAACTTTCCTGAGCCTCCTCCCTCCAGAGGTAAATGTTACACTGGCTTAGAACTGAAGGATGCTTCTTCAGCATCCCTTTGCATTTGAATGGACAGACCCGGAGGTGGGATTTTCTGGACAATTAACCTGGACCCGACTACCCAGGGGTTCAAGAACTCCCCACCTTATTTGATAAAGTCGTAAGCTCAGACTCTGGAGGCTGCTCCTCTGAGACCGCTGGCCAATAAAGACTCCAAATTTGGCTTACTAAGGCATCTTCTGTTCAGCTTGTGATTTCCAATATAACGGGCCAAGGCTCCTGTTTCTCACATCAGTCCTTGAGCTGTTGACCATTTATTACTGAACTTCTTCCATCACCAAGACTTTGGGCCTTAGTAGTTGTTTAAATTAAACTCTGTCATAGGAAGGGTGTTTCTGTGAACTGAGTATGAGAACATAAGCTTTCATGAGGAGTCGGGGAGAAGACAGAGGTGAGGGCTGGGGCTCTGAGCTGCTGGGGTTTGTGGGATAAGAAGGCAATTAGGAAGAGGGGTAGTGAGAAAGAGAGAGTAGCTGGGGCTGCTGGACGGAAGCACTGCCTTCGTAGTTTTGCTTTCTTCTCCCCAGCACATGCCTACATCAGTATAAATATCATAGAAACACACCAGCAACACTGCATGCACACATGCATGTATAAATGTGTGTGCATACACACAGATGACAACACGATCTTTAAATCTGTCACCAAAATAAGAGGCAAATTAAAAAAAATTTCAATTGCATTCCTTTCCATTCCATGTCATTTCGTGTTGTGTCAGGTGTACTCACACACCTCACAGCGTGGCCCTGGCGGCTTGCACAACTCCTGCTCCACACGTGTCACTGCATTACTATTTGCCATATTGTCTGTGCTGCACCCCTATCCAACGACCATTCTGTAACTCCTATTTTGTACTTATTTTAAAATTTACTTTTATTGATTTTAGAGAGGAAGGGAGAGGGAGAGAGAGAAATATCAATGATGAGAGAAATCATTGATTGGCTGCTTCCTACACACTGGGGATGGAGCCCACAACCCAGGCATGTGCCCTGACCAGAATTAAACTGTGACCTCCTGGTTCATAGGCTGATGCCCAACCACTGAGCCACACCAGCCGGGCTGTCTTGTACTTCTTAGTTCCTCCTTTTCACCCAGTCTCCCAACCTCCCGCCACTCTGGCAACCGGCAGTCTGTTCACTGTATCTATGAGTCTGTTTCTAGTTTGTTTATGCTATTCTTTACATTCCACATGTAAGTGAAATCATATGGTATTGAAGGGAGTTAAAGCAGGATTAGGTAGATGGGTGAGGGGGGAAGAAGGAGGAATCGTGGAGCTGGCTGAAACAAAGAAAGAATGTGTTTGCAGAAAACAGGGTGCTTTGGAACAAGGATGTTTTTCTTGCAAGTACAAAACAAAATGTTGCGCAAAGGCCAGGAACCAATCAGAAAGAGGCACAGGTAGACAGAGTGAGCCTTCAGCGGCTATAAGGGGAGAGCAGAATGCTTTGGGCAGCCCATTGGATCCCTTCCCTGACCCGGAGCCTGTGTTTGTGCCAATAAACCCCTGCCTTGTTTGAATGCCTCTAGTCCGCGGGTTCATTCTTCGATCCAGTGAGATGTGACCTGGGAAGAATTCTGCTCCGTATCATCTTTGGGGGCTGGTCCAGATCCCACCTCCTGACAGCAAACCTGCTGCTTCTCTCTCTTTTCCCTGTATAGGACAGCCAGCAGCCTGGGCACCATCAGCCACGCAATTCTGGCTGCAACTACAGGCCACTTGATGTGGGCATGGGTCAGCCACTCAAATGCCACGAAGGTGGCTGCCACTGGAGGACTCCTGTGTGAGGATAAACAGGTAGTCAGACCGGGTCCGAAGGCAATAGGCCCTGCCAGTAGCAAGACGAAGTCCAACCAACGACTACGTGAGTGCTTAAGACCAAAGAGGCCATTCCTCCCTCCGGCTGGAGGCTCTTCATGTCTTCATGTGAGTAAGGACCTGGCAGAGGTGTTTGGGGTTGAACCCTGAGATGTGCAGGGGCCCCATAAGGACTCTGGAATACAACTGTAATCAAACCCTGACCAGTCCAGGTAGTGTACATAGGGCTGTCACCCGGTGTTCCGGGTCCTCCTGTGGTTCTATTCAGCCAGGGAAAGAAACTGAGACACATAAAAGAGGAGAGATGGCCAGGTGTCACTTCCCCTGGAAGCTCCCTCCATAAGCGGCACACTTTGATTCACAACACGTGACCCACTCCTGGCCTGCATCCCCAGTGGATATTTGACTTGCTCCCTTCCTACCTCAATTGCTCTCCTTGAATGGACACCCCCATGGCTTCAAATGGGAACCCCTTTTTGTTTGAGCAGCCCCTCCCCAGTGAGGACTGCTGGGTCCTCGGGCCGGACCCTCACCGTCTTGTCAGTCCCTGGTTACACCATGGAGGGCCGGCCTCCTCAGAGGCTGACTCTCACCAAGGCTGACTCTCACCAGGGCCCATCCGGCAGGCAGCACCTCCACTGCCCACCACTGCCAGTGCCGGGGGCTGACCCTGCCATGTTTGCACCACCCCCTGATGGTCATAGCACGTCATAGCGAGTTCCGCCCAAGGGGACAATCTGCATATTAGACTTTTATTATATAGGATATTTTATTTACATATTTAGGTGATCCTATGTTTGCAAGGGTCATATCCTCTGATTGAATCGATCTCTTCATTATTATGTATTGTCCTTCTTTGTTTCTTACAATAGCCTTAGTGTTACAGTCCATTTTGTCTGATGTAAGTATTGCTACTCTAGCTTTGTATGCATTGCCATTTGCTTGCAATATCTTTTCAGATGCAAAGTGTTTTGCCAGTGCTTCTCACATTAACCGATTCTATTGTGGTGTTTGCCTGATACTTGCAAGTATGAGGCTTCATGTGGTTTGACAGCTGTAGGTTTCAAATTTTATTGAAATCCTGCCTTGTTCACAGTCTGAAATTTTTAAGGCCTCATCAGATTGTCTTGGGCCATGGTGCCCACCACCTTGACACGTGAAAAGATATATATTTCCCCAAGTGACTGAGGGAAAGTAATAAACTAATGTAAAACAAACAGCAAAGAATTTTGATGATCTGTGTCCCAGTGGAAAAGGATGGCTCATAAAAATAATTATTTTTATGTGTGCATTTTTTTGCAAGTTGCATTCATGCTCTCCTTCCTACATATGCTGTTGGGCATTTGGGTATAACAATCAGAAATCCAGACATCTCAAATGTAGCCACACATCCGGGCTGTTGGGGGAGAAACGTGATTTTCAGCACGGAGTTCCAGGTGGCCAGGCCTGTCAGTCATCTCTTCTGGGGGGCCTCTGGGGTTCTCCTGTGTTACCCACCCCCCCCCCCTCCCCCCATCTCCAGTTACTGTGCCTGTGAACACAGGTACTGTCCGCTCTCCCACAGGAGGGAAGTGACGAGTCTCAGTCATCTTTTACCCACACGTTGTTGGAGAATGGAGAGGGCGGTGGTGCTGTGTGCCCGGTGCACTGATTGCCTCCTGGGAAGAGGCAGGCACAGTAGAGGAGAGATGCAGAGGCTGTGCTGCATTCCAGCTTCTTGTTGAAACGTTAATGTTAAGCTGCTTCCCTACCAAGGGAGGAAATAAATACAAAGGATGAAGACACGGGAGCACCAGGAGGGGTGTGAGCTCCTGGTGCCCTGGGGACCAGGCCCATGGGGACCAGGCCAGGCCTTGGTCTCACTCCGTCCACAAGTCCACAACAATACTTGCTGTTTCTTCTTATTTTTTGTAGCCAGCAAATGGCTTTTTACAATCGATCCCCTTCCTCCAACAGCAGGTTCGCCTTCCACAGACTTCGGGAGCCCTGGGCTGGCTTCCCCTCCCCTCCCTCCTGCAAACGCCTCCCTTAAACTCAGACCCTAACTGCCCCCTCATCTCCACCCCCCTTCACCACATCTCCTCTCCCCCCTTTCACCCTCCCTGCCCCCATCCCCTCTCCCCTCTGCCCCTATCCCTCTTTCCCCTCTATCCTTCATCCCTTCTCCCCCCTCTCTCCCCTCTCCCCCTTTCCCCCGCCCCACCCCCATCAGGTCCAAGTCAGCTCCTGTGCAGCCAGGGTCTTACCTGGAACCAGAGGCTGCTTCCTCCCAGGTGCTGCCTCCTGGGGATCTGCACTCCGACCCCCCCTCCCCACTTCGCGGCGCCTGGTCCTGCTGACTGGAGTCCAGCCTGCTTCCTGACACCAGTTAACTCACCAGTTAACTTACTGGCACCGGCTAACACACCGGTTAACCCACCGGCATGGGTTAACTCACCAGTTAACCCACAGGCCCCGGCTAACCCACCAGCACCAGTTAACCTACCGGCACCAGTTAACCCACCGGCCCCGGTTAGGTTAACCCACCGGCTCCAGTTAACCCACCGGCTCTGGTTAACCCACCAGCACCAGAGAAATGAATGCCTGCCAGGAACCCGCCCCGTTGCGGGGAGGGCGGTCCCTGCCCCTCAGGCCCAAAGCAGCACCGCCCACCCCCAAGGCCTCCCTCCCCACACACGCTTCAAGGCTGCACAACACCCCACCCCTCCCCCGCCAACCCCACAGCCCGCAGGTGCGAGCCTTCCAGAACCTTCCCCTTCTCATAGGGGTGGGCTACTCCCCCTACCCCCAGGCTGACAGCCCCATCAGTGAGGCCCACGGTGCCCTGTGGGGAAGAGGCTGCAGGCGGCTTCAGGGAGAGCTGGGAGGAGCCTAGCAGCCCTGGTGCAGGGCCTGGGTGTCTGAGGCCAGGAGTGACCTCTGGGACCTGTATTTGCTCTGTTCACCCCGCCCTTCTCCGGTCTCTGCTACACACACACACACACACACACACACACACACGCACACTCACTCACACACACACACTGCCTGCGAGGAATCCAAACCTCCCACACCCCTGGAGGCTCTGCACCTCCTCCTGTCTGCACCTCAGTCAGATGAGGACCTAGTGCTCACAGAGTGCAGGTTTCCCTGAGTCCCTGCTGCTGGCTTCTGAGGGCCTCTGTGTTGGGTTTGCTGGACGGTAGCACCCAGTTACTCACTAGGCGGATCCAGAGACAGACGGTGTTTTGTAGGTGGTATCGGCTACAGTGGCTGCCTTTGGGTAGATCACCCTAGACCCGGTGGGTGCCCTCACCCAGTCAGCAAAGGTCTGAAGAGGAAAGTCTGAGGTTTCCTAGAAAATAAGGCATTCTCCTCAAAACTAGCATCAGCTTCTGCCCAAGTTGCAGTCTGTGCCCTGACCTACAAATTTCAGACTTCCAGCCCCTACTATTCCTTTAAATCCATTTCTTTATATAAAACAAAACCTTTAGCTCCATTTATATCAGCTATATTTGTAGGCAGTATTGATTCTGTCTCTCTGGAGAACATGGCTGACACAGGTATGTGCAGACCTTCCACTGGATTCCACTTGTTCTCTGTTGTGTCAGTGACTTCAAGGAGGATGACTGCTTTTTCTTATTTCCTGAGGCCACAGTGCTGGCACGTGGTGGGAACATGTACATGTCCACAGAACTGATGAAAACCCACAGAAGCCCCATCATGCTCTTCTCACCTTTAAACCGCGTGGGTCTGCCTGCTCCTCCTGTCGCAGGACTGACGGTCAGCTCTTCTCTGGAGCCCAGCTCTCCTCAGTCTTCACACTGGTCTGTATGGCTGCCTCCCTCATGGCGCTCGGCCGAAACTCTATGGCACAAGCCACAGGGTCCCAGACCTCCCTGTGGAGGTCCCAGACCTCCCTCTGCCCCTGCCTCCTCGCCTGTGCGGGAGTCTTCAGCTTTCTTGCCTGGATCTTCGGACGACGTGCTCTCGTTAGGTGGTGGGCTCTGGGGAGATTCCAGGCTCTGATGTTTGGGATATTCACGGGTTTTAGAATCAGCCAACCTAGTTTGAGTCCTGGTTGTAAGACATGCTGTGTGAACCTAAGGAAGTCATGTAACTGTCATGGGCCTTTCTTATTGTAAAATTGGGGGAATGACTCATAGAAAAATGTGAGGAATGAATAAAGCAGAGTCATACATTTTATTCACACAGCAAAACATGCATGATTGATTCCCCTAATGAAACTGGACCTGTGAAATACAAGGCAGGTAAGATGAGAACCACTCTGATTGGCTCTGAGGACCCTGGCTTGTCCTCCACAGCCTCCAGCAGTTCTTCCCGCCTCCTGGAGGACGCACACTTCTATGAGGCCTGCCTGCTGGCCTGAAAACACACTGGGATTGTCTTCAACCGAACAGCCAGCCCAGACCATCATCCTGCGCCTACACCAAGCATGTCAAACTCGCGGCCCGTGGGCCACATGCGGCCACAACGAATATTTCTGCAGCCAGCCAATGTAACGGGATGGAAGAAACATCTTAATAAAAATTTCATAACTTAATTTTTACACTATCCTGTTATACATAATTATTAATAACGAACTACAACGTTCACTAATGACTGATCACTATAATCGCGTTGCGTTCATTTCCCTTATGTGCCTTACTTGCAGGCGCACCACTTCTCTCCACTAACACCAGCAGCGGATATTTTAGCAGCCGGTGGCCAAGTCATTAGTTGTGGACTGACTTGTTTGGTGTGTGCCACAGGGGGTAGTTCGCTTTTGGGGAACAAGAAAAATATATTTATTTGTGTTATGCTTATTAAGTTGTGCAGTTATTCAGTGTCTGGTAAGTTAATGTTCAAGAAAAAATATTAATTTTATTAAAATGTTCTATTTTATGCTAACGATGACTCCTTTATTTCAGGCCTTTGTATTCAGCATGTCTCTATCGAAATAAATCTATGTTTCTATGAAAATTGAAGCTTTTGCCCTACCTGGTTTGACTCAGTGGATAGAGAAGTTCTGGGACCCTTGCAGACTGAAGGGACCCTGGTTTGGTTCTGGCCAAGGGCACATGTCTGGGTTGTGGGCTCGATCCCCAGTAGGGGGCATGCAGGAGGCAGCCATCAATGACTTTCATCATTGATGTTTCTATCTCTCTCTCCCTCTCCCTCTCTGAAATCAATAAAAATATATTAAAAAAAGAAAAGAAAATCGAAACTTCTGTTTTTTTTGCAGCCCACATAGACTTAATCCTTGTTTTTTGGGCCCGTGATGGCCTTTGAGAGGTCCTGCAGTTCCCACCCCTTTCCCGTATTCTCCTCCACAGCAGAGCTCACAGGGTCCTCTGTACAGTCTGTCCTCAGAGCCCCACTCTTGCTGTTTCCTGGAACCACTACAGTTGGCTTTGCTCCCTTTACTCTGCTATAGCTCCAGTCGACATCACAAAGGCTTTGCCAGGAGTCACAGCTGACTCTCAGCCACCATCTCTGGGTCTTCAGCAATGTTAGCCACCGTGGTCATACCCGCGCCTGGAGTCTGTTCCTCACTAGCCCCTGGGGGCCGTCCCTCAGGCTGTCTCTCCGCAGGGTTCCTTCTCACCCTCCTGGCCTCTCCCCTGTTACCAGGGCTCAGCTTGAAGGGTGATAGAAGCTGTTTTCCTAAGCACTCCCAGTTCACTAGGCCGTGAACCCAGGATTTAACAGCTTAGCCAGGGGGCGGTCACTGCACCAGGGCTTTGGATGCAATCTTACTTCCCCAGTTCTGAACAAGAAGCTGAGGGGATAAAAGGAAAGCTGGGTCCGTACTCATTGCTCAGGCTTTGTAAAAACAGACTTCCCTGAGTCACTGTACTAGTCCATCTGCAAATAAAGGTTTTTTTTCTTGAATTCTCTGAGACCCATTGTGTCTTTTCAGGTTGCCTGGTAAATTCTGCAAAAAGTTCTCAATGTAGACACACTTGGGGGATGGGAGTGGGGTCATCTAACCCCATGTTTTAAAATATCACCTATATAGGTGACTCCTGGTAACTCCTCAATGTATTCCACACGCCTGCTCTCCTGAGTGTCACTCATAGAGCTATCGAGCCCACTGTCCAGTTACTATCTTTGCTTGGATGTCTAAAGGATACCTAAATTTCATCATGTCCAAAAACAAAATTCTCACTTTCCCCTGAAATCTGTTATTTTAAGTTTTTCTTAATTCGGTAATGACAATTATTATACATTCTACAATTTACTCATCACTAAAACCATGGAGTCATTTTTGACTCATTATTTGTTATTAGACCTTCTACAGCCAATCAAATGGGAAATGCTACAGGCTCTACTTTCAAAATATATCCAGAATCTAAGTAGTTCTCACCACCTCTACTGACACAACTCAGTGTAGTCCAATTCACCATCCTCTCTCATGTGAATTCTTTTAATAGCTTCCTAACTGTCTCCTTACTTCTAATCAATTATAATTTATTCTCAACACATTATCCAGAGTGATAATCTTAAAACATTAGTCATTTCATGTCTCTCTTCTGCTATAATCTTTTTTTTATTTTTATAGTTTCATATCTCACTCAAAGTAAAGGCTAAAGTACAGGTAAGGGCCTGAGGCCTCTCAAGTATGTCTTCTGGAAGCTTAATCTCTTAACCTTCCTTACCCACCTCTGGGTATGGTTATATGGCCTCGTTCAAAATCTCCTTGCTATTCCTAAGAGATGGTGAGATATGTGCCCACATCAGGACATTTATAGATGTTGTTGCCTCCAGCTTTGTATTTTTCTCTGTGTATCGCCAACTCTGTGCCCTGATGTACACATGCATCATCCCCTCTCTTCAAAGAAAGACCTTATTAGACATCTGAGCCTGGCTATGCTCTAGAAAAGAGAACACCATCCCTCCTCTCTCTCTCTCCCTCTCTCTCTCTCTCTCTCTCTCTCTCTCTCTCTCTCTCTCTCTCTCTCTCTCTCTTAATTTTTTATTGTTTAAAATATTCCATAAGTCTCCCTTTTCCCCCATTGACTTTTTCCTGGCTTCCCCCCCCCCAAGCACATGCCCTCACTCCCTCCCCGTCCCCCCTCCCCCCCCGAATCTGTGTCCATTGGTTTTGCTCATATTCATGCATACAAGTCCTTTGGTTGATCTCTTTCCATTATTTTGTGGATAAAATAGCCATAGATTTCCCTCAAAGGTTGGATAGTCTGTTTATTGCTTCTATGACTCTGCTTCTATTTTGGTTCCTCAGTTTATGTTCATTATATTTCACAAATGAGTGAGATCATGTGATATTTATCTTTCTCTAGCTGGTTTATTTTGCTTAGCATAATGCTCTCCAGTTTTATCCATGCTGTTGCAAATGGTAAGAATTCCTTCTTTTTTATAGCAGCACAGTATTCTATTGTGTAGATGTACCAGTTTTTAATCCATTAATCTGCTACTGCTCACTTAGGCTATTTCCAAATCTTAGCTATTGTAAATTAAGCTGCTATGAACATAGGGGTGCATATATCCTTTCTGACCCGTGTTTCTGATTTCTTGGGCTATATTCCTGGAAGTGGGATTATTGGGTCAGATGGGAGTTCCATTTTTAATATTTTGAGGAAACATCATACGATTCTCCACAGTGGCTGCACAAGTCTGCATTCCTACCAGCAGTTAAGGAGGGTTCCTTTTACTCTGCATCCTCACCAGCACTTGTCGTTTGTTGATTTGTTGATGATAGCCATTCTGACAGGTGTGAGGTGGTACTGCATTGTTGTTTTGATTTTCATTTCTTGGATGATTAGTGACTTTGAGCATGTTTTCATATGTCTCTCAGCCTTCTGTATGTCCTCTTTTGAAAAGTGTTTATTTAGGTCCTTTGCCTATATTTTTATTGTATTATTTATCTTCCTTTTGTTAAGGTGTATGAATCCCATATGAATTTTGGAGATTAAACCCTTATCGTAGGTAATATTGGCAAATATGTTCTCCCATGTAGTGGGCTTTTTTGTTGTTTTATTGATGGTTTCTTTTGCTGTGCAGAAGTATTTTATTTTGATGTAGTCCCATTAGTTTATTTTCTCCTTAGTTTCCATTGCTCTAGGAGAGGTATTGGTAAATATATTGCTATGACAAATGTCTACTATTTAGCTGCCTATGGCTTCTTATAGAATTTTTATTGTTTCCTGTCTTATGTTTAAGTCCTTTATCCATTTGAGTTTATTTTTGTATATGGTGTAAGTTGGTGGTTTAGTTTCATTTTTTTGCATGTATCTGTCCAATTTTCCCAACCCCATTTATTGAAAAGACTATCTTGACTCCATTGTATGTTCATGCCTCCTTTGTAAAATATTAATTGAGCATAGTGATTTGGGTTGATATTTGGGCTCTCTATTCTGTTCCATTGGTCTCTATGTCTGTTCTTGTGCCAGTACCAGGCTGTTTTGAGAACAGTGGCTTGAAATCTGGTATTGAGATCCCACCTACTTTGTTCTTTCTCAGGATTGCTGTGGCTATTAGGGGTCTTTTTTTATTCCAGACGAATTTTTAGAGAATTCTTTCTAGGTCTGTGAAATATGCCATTGGTGTTTTAATGAGAAGTGCATTGAATCTATAGATTGCTTTGGATAGTATGGACATTTTAATAATGTTGATTTTACCAATCCATGAATATGGTATGTTCTTCCATCTGTTTACATCTTCCTTTATCTCTTTTTTCAATGTTCTGTAGTTTTTGACATATATATCTTTTACCTCCTTAATTAAATTCATTCCTAGGTATCTTAATTTTTTGGTATGATGGTAAATGGGATTGCGTTTTTAGTCCCTCTTTCTGTAAGCTCACTATTGGTGTATAGAAATGCCATAGATTTCTTGGCATTAATTTTGTATCCTGCTACATTGTCGAATTCATTTATTATGCTTAGTAGTTTTTTGATGGAGTCTTTGGGGTTTTCTATGTACAATATCATGTCATCTGCAAATAAGGACAGCTTTACTTCTTCTTTTCCAATTTGGATGCCTTTTATTTATTCTTCTTGTCTAATTGCAATGTCTAATACTTCCAATACTATGTCGAACAGGAGTGATGAGAGTGGGCATCCCTGTCTTGTTCCTGTTCTTAGGGGTAATGGTTTTAATTTTGCCCAATGAATATGATTTTTTTTTGCTGTGGGTTTATTATATATACTCTTATTATGTTGAGTTATGATCCTTCTATTCCCACCTTGCCAAGAGTTTTTATCAAGAAAAGGCGTTGGATTTTGTCAAATGCTTTTTCTAAAACAATTGATATGACTATGTGATTTTTATCTCTCAATTTTTTAATGTGATGTATCATGTTTATTGATTGGCGAATATTGTACCATCTTTGCATTCCTGGATTCAGTCCTACTTGGTCATGGTGTATGATCTTTCTGATCTATTGCTGGATCTGATTTGCTAGAATTTTGTTGAGGATTTTGGCATCTATGTTCATGAAGGATAATGGCTTGTAATTTTCTTTCATTGTGTTGTCTTTATCTGGTTTTGGTATTAGGGGGATGCTGGCTTCAAAGAATGAGTTTGGAAGCAGTCCTTCCTCTTGAATTTTTTGGAATAGTCTGAGGAGGATAGGTTCTAGTTCTTCTTTGAATGTTTAGTAAAACTCCCCTGTGAAGCTGTCTGACCAAGGTTATTTTTTTTGCTGGAAGCTTTTTGGTGACTGCTTCAATTTCTTCAAAGTGATTGGCCTGTTAAGATGTTTAGATTCTTCCTGATTGAGTTTTGGAAGGTTATATTATTCTAGGAATATGTCCATTTCCTCAAGGTTGTGCAGTTTGTTGGAATAGAGTTGTTCATAGTATTTTTTAAACAATCCGTTGTATTTCTGTAGGGTCTGTTGTTTTATCTTCTCTTTCATTTCTGATTTTATTTATTCAGGTCCTCTTTCTTTGCTTCTTGGTGAGCCTGGCTAGAGGCTCATCAATCTTGTTTATCCCTTCAAAGAACCAGCACTTGGTTTTGTTGATCTTGTGTATTTTTTTTTTTTTTGTCTCCAAGTTATTTATCTCAATTCTGATCTTTATTATTTCCTCCCTTCTGTTTACACTGGGCTTTTCTTGTTGCTCTCTTTCTAACTTTTTGAGTTGTAGGGTTGGGTAATTTGTTTCCTTTTTTTTTTTTTTTTTTTTTTGCAGTAGTCTTGTAGAGCTATGATCTTCCCTCTCAAGACTGTTTTTTCTGTGTCCCATAGATTTTGGATTGTTGTGTTTCCATTTTTGTTTGATGCCATGATTTTTTCTTTAATTTATTCTTTGATCTCTCTGGCAACCCAGTCATTGTTTAATAGTATGCTATTTTGTCTCCATGTGTTGATTTTTTTGGATTGTTTTTATTGTAGTTGATTCCAATTTTATGCCACTGTGATCTGAGGAGATGCTTGATATGATTTCTATCTTCTTAAATTTTAAGAGACTGTGCCTGTGACCCAATATATGGTTTATATTTGAAAATGACCCTGTGCACTTAAAAAGAATGTATATTCTGTGGCTTTGGGGTGAAATGTTCTGAAGATGTCAATTTCATCTGATCTAATGAGTCATTTAGGATTGATGTTTCTTTGCTGCTTTTTTGTTTAGAGGATTTGTCCAATGGTGATAGTGGGGTAGTAAAATGCCGGGAACCAAAACCTAACATTGTCATTGGTAATAAAATGTAAAAAGAGCTGGCCAACATTGATGACTCTGAATGGTCAGAGCTATTAACTCATTGACTCTTAAGTTAAGTCACTGGTGGTAAAATGTAAAAAGAGCTGGCTAACCAAAACCAAACATTTGTTCCCTGGTAGTAAAATGTAGAAAGAGCTAGCCAACCTTGATGGCTCTGAATGGTCGGAGCTATTAATTAATTGTCTAGTTGAGATAGTAGTGGTTGAGGCAACTTTAATTTGTTAATCATATGTAAATTCTTGTTGATTTTCTGTTGTTGGAACTTCCCGCCTAAGAGATGTCTTTGTTTCAGAATCTCAATAAAAGGAATGGTAAAAGGCCAGAGCATGGGTTAGTCTTCCCACTAGACTTCCACCCTGGCCCCCATTTTCCCAAATTTACTCTTTTCCAGTCTTTTCATTTTAGTGTGTGGCCTTCTCCAGAAACCGGACCCTGAGTGGGCCCTGAACCACGCAGGTCATGTTAAGGGATACCACAGTAAAGTCTCCTACTATGATTGTATTGTCATTCTCTCCCTTGATATCTTCCAGGAATTTTTTTTTTTTTTTAATTTGGGTGCTTTTGTATTGCGTGTGTATGAGTTTACCAGAATTATTTCTTCTTGTTGGATTGCTCCCTTTAGTATTATAAAGTGGCACTCCTTATAGTTTGTCAGATACCCCAGCTTTTTTTTTTTTTTCACCAACATTCGCCTTAAAAACCATTTTTCATCCCTTCATCTTCAGTCTCTGTCTGTATTTTTTTCTGAGGTTGGTTTCTTCTAGACAGCAGATATATGGATCATGTTTTCTTATCCAATCCGTTGCCCTATGTCTTTTGATTGAGGCATTTAATCCATTTACATTTAAAATTATTATTTATAGGTATTTGTTTGTTGCAATTTTAATTCTTCACCCCTATATTCCTTCTTTGCTTCCTATTTCTAACTTTTTTTTTTTTTTTTTTTTTTTTTTTTTTTTTTTTTTTTTTTTTTTTTTTTTTTTTTACAGCAGACCCTTTAGCATTTCTTTCACTGCTGGCTGGGTAGTAATAAACTCCCTTAGTCATTCTTTTTTGTGAAACTCCTGATTTCACCCTCAATTTTGATTGATAGCCTTGCTGGGTACAGTATTCTTGGATTCAGAGACCCTTCCTTTGCATGACTTTGTATATTTCATTCAATCCCCTCTGGCTTGATGTGTTTCTGTTGAGAAATCAGTGGCTAATCTGATGGGGGATCCTTTGTAGGTAACTTTCTGTCTCTCTCTTCCCACTTTTAAGATTCTTACTTTGTCATTGGTGTTTGCCAATTTAATTATAAAGTGCCTTGGCATCAGTTTTTTTGCTTGGGATTCTGTGAGCTTCTTAGATTTGTGTAGGTTTTTTCTTCCCTATATCAGGGAAGTTTTATCCATTATTTCTTCAAACAGGTTTTCTATTCCTTGTTCTGTTTCCTCTCCCACCCTTATTATGAGGATGTTGTTTTGTTTTGTGTTGTCCCAACGTTCCCTTAGGCTCTCTCTCCCGCTTTTTAATTTTTTTTTTTTTCTAGAAGCTGGTCTACTTGGGTATTTTTTTCCTACCTTGTCTTCTAGCTCACTAATGCAGTCTTCTGCTTCTTCTAGTCTACTCTTGATGATTTCTATTGAGTTCTTTAAAGGAGCAATGCCATTTTTCATTTCTTCTTGGTTCTTCTTCATTTCCTATACATATTGTCATATTTGCCTTCCATTCATTTCATCCACCTAATGACAATTTCTCTGAATTCTTTCTCTGATATGTTTGCTTGCCTCCATTTCACTTACTTCCTTGTCTGGTGATGCCTGCTTTTCTTTCATATGCCGGCTGTTTCTTTGTCTCCCCATGTTCTCTCTTCCCTTCGTGCCTGGTTATGTATAATAGTTCTCTCTCTTCTGCATTGATTGAAAGACACAAAATACAACACAACAAGGCACAACTCACAAGGCACTGAACATAAATATATTCACAATATTAATAATCCCAAATAAACGTGACCACCATAGAAAGGTGAATTAGTGGATAAAAAGAAGAAAAAAAAACGGAGTTCAAAATCAAAATTGGGATAAGGAAAATAAAAGAGAGAAAGAGAAAAAAGAGAGAATAAGAAAGAAGAGAGGAAAAAAAACTATATGTGGAGAAAACTCCTATAGAACAGCCACTAATCCCAACACATGCCAGCAAGTACCTGGAGATGAATGGAAACTACAAACAACAACTAATATCCAGTGAGGTGAGGGAAAATAAAAAAACAAACAAACAAAAAAACAAAAAGAAAAAGTGAAACAATCTCACAAACAAGCATAAAAATTGATATAATCAAGAATCAAGCAAACAACAACAAAAGGACAGAGAGAAAAAATTTTGGGATAGTGAAGAAAGAGAGGAGAGAGGTGTGTATGGTCTTTGGTGCAGGGGATTGGAAATTACATTTATACTTAATGGGTGAAATTTTAACGGGGTAAAAAGAAGGAACAGGGAAAATCTAAAGCAGGAAAAGGGGAAAAGAAACAGGATAACAAAAGGGGAAAAGTGAGGAAGAGAATGATGGCATAAAGGTAAAGTTGAAATAGAGTAAAATGATGCTAAAGGAAAGATGTATATACAATGTAGAACATTAATCCCAAAGTAAAATAAAGGGAAAATAAAATGACAGTTAAAAAAAGTAAAATAGTAGTAGTAATAATGATGATTGAAAATAAAAATGTAATAATTAAAAAGGTAAAATCATGTGAGGATAAAAGAAAAAAAATTAGTTTCTTAAGTAAAAGATGAAAAAAATAAAAATGTGCAGTAGTGAAGGTCATTCACTTCCTCTACTGTTCTGTTTGGCAAGCCTGATTCCTAGTCAGGACAGTATTGAAGTTCCCTGTGTTCCACTGCTCCTCATTGTTGTAAGCCAGTCCTGATTTTTAAGCAGGCAGTTTGTGTTTACACAAGCGTCATTTTGTGATTCAACCCCTGGTGGCAGTGCTTTTGGATTGACCTCCATGTCTAGAGGTCCTCTCTAGCCTGTGCTTAGATATTGTTTTCCCTGTGGCACTTAATACTGGTTTGTGAGAGTGGGTTGCCCCAGAGTTAGTTCTCTGATGGTTATTCTCCTCTCTGATCCCCAGGTTCCAGAAAAACAACTTTCCCTTGCAGTCTCTTAGAGTGTCTCCAACTGGGTGATCCTATGTATTGGGCTTAGTAATCAGAAGCAAGGATTTAAAGAGCCAGAGTTAAGTGTGTGAACTTCAGGGCTGCGCGCAGTCTTTTTTCCCCTTGGATCTAAGCAGCTGGCACACATTAAAACTTTTTAGGCTGTCCTTTTGTGCCCAGATCAAAATGGGTTGCTTTTTAGAGTTCCCCCCTGTTAGCAGCTCTGCAGACCCCCTTCCACATTTATGGATCACGCCAGCCCCAACAGCCACAGATTGTTTTAGGCTCAGATTTCCCCAGTTCTCCAGCTCCTGCGTGTGCGTTTTTCTCTCCTGCAGGGACCAGAGACCTCACCTCATCCCAGGCGAAATCTGACCTTTCCGTGGTGGAGTGGAGTGCTCCTCTAAATCTGTATGCTTGCGCCACTTGGAAACCGGTGTTTTCAGGTTCACAGCTGTTTGGTGGGTGCTGTAATTGTATATTCCCCAGGGTTTCAGGCTCCTGAGAACATCCACTTTTCCTTCAAGATGGCGTGGCTTTTGCATACCAGCCGGTCGCTTTGGGAGGGAACCCAGCAGCAGTGGGGTCTGCCTGGTCAGGGGAGCCCTGTCTGACAGTCCCTGGAGTATAGATGTCCCTCAACTCATCAACAAACACTCCCTGTGCCACCACACAATCTCCCTTTGTTTTCTCACATACTCACTATCTTGCCTTCCTATAGGTAGCCATCTTCTTTCCTTGGTTGTTGATTTTCTTATCTGGCTTCTCATCTGTATGAGTCTTATTCGAAATTCTTTTTCTCACATATTGCATGCCTCCATTTCCTGACATTTCATCCTTTTAAAATTTTTTTTTTTATGGTGGTTGTTCTTTTGTCTCCCCATTTTAGGTGTCAAGTAGCATGGGTCCTGTACCTTCAGTGGTGGTCTTGGTGGCAGGTCATGCAGTTGTGGGTGGTATCTGCTCCTCAGGTAGTCTTGGGTGGCTTCTGCTCCTTGGGTAGTCACTGGTGGCAGCTGCTCCTCAGCTGTTGTGGTGTAGTCAATCCTTACACAGTCACAGGATGGCAGCTGCTCATGGGGCAGATGCTCCTTGGTGGATCATGGGGCGGCTGCTCCTCACATGGTTGTAGGTGTTGGCTGCTCCTTGGGAAGTCTTGGGTGGTGGCTGGTCATGGGGTGTCTGCTCCTTGGGTAGTTGTGGGTGGCGGCTGATCCTGAGAGGTGGTTGAGGGGTGGCTGCTCCTTGTGTGGTCATGGGTATTGGCTGCGCCTGGGAGAGGGCGTTGTGGGGTGACTGCTGTTTGTGTGTTTGTGGGCAATGCCTATTCCTCCAGCAGTTGTGCGATGGGTGGCAGTTTCTGGAGTGGGTGTGGTGCCCATGGATGCTGCGTAAGGCTTGAGTGTTTGTGCACAGGGTCATGGAGCCTGGGGCTGCTGGGTAAGGCTTGGCTGTTCACACACACACACACACACACACACACACACACACACGTGGTCATGTTTGCTGGGGCTGCTGTGTAAAGCTTGGCTGTTTGTGCATGACTGATTGTGGTGTCTGGGGCTAAAACCTCTGGCTGTGTGGAGGGGAGCAACCTTTGGAACCCACTGCAGCCCTCAGCTGGGGGGCTGAAGTTCCAGTGTCTATGGGTTGGTGTCTGAGGCAGCAGGTCTCTGGCCATGTGGCTGTAGGATACTGAGAGCACCCTGGGTGGAGGTGAGGATGGTATCCCAGTCACAGCATCTGTCCCCTTCAAGATGGTGCAGCCTCTGTGGCAGAGCTCTGAGAAAGATAACAGCAGTAGCAGAGGCTGCCCAGATATGCAAGCCCAGTCTGCCTGCCTCTGAAGGTTCTATGAGATTTAGCTATCACACACACACACACACACACACACACACACACACACAGCACAGCAACACACTCCCCTTTTTCTCCCTCACTCACACACTCTCCCTCACTGCCTTCCTTTTGGCTGCCATCTTGGAATTCCATCATCTCTTTATAGCCTCCTTACCCTGCTTTATTTCTATAGCATTTATCAATACCTGGCATATTATATAGTCTTTTGTTTTATCATTTATCGATTATTCCCACAAAATGTTAAATTCTATGGCATCAGGAGTTTTGTCACTTGTTCACTATTGTGTTTACTAGAATTAAGTAAATGACTTTTCCAAAGTACCTGTATATACAAGGTCTGAAATTGTATCAAGAGAAATTTGAGCACAAAGCTAAAGTAAATTGAAATGACAAAAGCTTGAAGATAGTACATTTCAGATTTTGGATCATTTGTTATTGCGCATAAAGATCAGAATGAATTAGAGGTGTAGGTGATTTAAATGTACTTTGATTAGAAGGAGGTAGCTAAAGAAAAAACAACTCTTTGAAAGCAGTTTATTGCCCATGGAGCAGTTCATAGACTAGTACATGATGGATGCAAAAGTATTTACTATAAATCCCATTTAAAAGTTAATATGGGTGGTAATCAGGGCCAGAGGACAAACAGCACATTCAACTGATGACCCACAATGGAGGAAGAGTAGGGGTAAGGTCCACCCACCTCCATCCAGGACCACACTGGAATTACAACTAAAATATAGAACAATCGACCTGACTAATCAACTGAAGACTAATTGAACAGAAGTCTCATAACCAAGGATTTACAGAAGAAACCACATAGAGAGTGGTATGAAGGACCCCCAAACAACATGCAGCACCTGAGAATCTGTAGGCATAGCTCAGCTGCAAAGGTTCCCCCTGAGGAGCCAGGGGTTTCCAGCCCATGCTAATCACTCTCCAGAGCATCAGAGATGGGAAGAGGCACCCACATAACATCTGGTTGTGAAGTTAGTGGAGATTCTGTCTGCCAGGGAGAGATAGGAGTCTGCTAGAAAATCAGGCCCTTTCTTAAAGGCACACATTTCCCCACACAGCCATTCACCCTGGGCTCTGCAGAGGGAGGGCTGAATATACTAGATTTGTATGAGGAGAGATGAGGTTTTGTGGCTCCAAGGAGAGAGCTAAAAAGACAACTACCAGAATCTCCATGCTGAGTCCCTCTCCCACACCCATCTCATCTTTCTTGGGTTGACCACTCCCCTCCATATGGCATCAGTTTTGGGGAGTACAGTAGCTCCATCCCACTCTGTGGAACTCATGCCCTACAGAAGAATAAGTTACCTGGCCTGAGGTGTAGAGGTAGACTCAGAGCATGTCAGTGACTGAGTTGTGTGGCTCTGGCATGGGAGCTATTTCCCCAACCTTTCCATGAGCCTGACCTGTGTCAGCTCATCATCAGAGACCCATTAGCTCCACCCTCCCTATTCCTGGTGGCCAAGCCCTGCTTAACTGGGGCTTTCCAGGATATCTGTGCAGAATCTGGAACAAACTGAGCTGTGTGGCTCTATGATGGGGCTACCTTTCTTTTGCATACCTGACTCATGCAGAGCCCTCCCTTCACACAGCTAAATCTTGGTCTGTTTGGGCCTGATAAACTCTGATGCCCTCACCATGACGACTCCCTGAGCCCCTGCCCCAACTCAGAGGTCTGTGGGCCTTGGTGCACCCTGGGACTTTTGTTGAGTGGCTTCAAACCAAGTCCTGCCACTCACTTTGAACCTGCATCTGTCTGGGAAACACAAGTTACCTTTACCTGGTTACTCACTGAGAACATACCTCAAGCCTCTCTTGTATTGCCAGAGGTTCTTCCAACCAGTGAGCCTAATAGGCAGTGGGCAGATGGAAGCATGCAGATGCAGATATCCAAGTGCCTTGGGAATTTTGCTGACCTGCCCTCATGCTTGGAGCTGATAGAAGACACAGCTTAGCCTTTCAACCACACACTAAGACAGCAGAGGCAGCTACAGACTGGGTTGATTTGTAATTCCAACCAGGTTGCCCAGGGCCCATCTCAAGAAGGGCCAGACACTGAGGCCCCAGAATCAACACACCCTGTGGTGAACTTCAGGCAAAATGAGACCAACATCCAATTGGCTCCACAAGTAGCACATGCAAAGGGAGATTTCAGCAGGCACCAGATCCTGATGAGGTGAATTCCACTTTGTGTGGTCAGTGTCTGCACAGAAGCTCATAAGTAGGGTTGGGATTGATCCTCAGAATTAGCATGTTAGCAATCAACCCCACACATGGATGAGCCAACAGAGATCAAGACTCAGTTACAACAGGAGGGCCTACATCATTCACAAAATGGACATTCCTGGGGTACCCATCTCAGGTGTTCAAGGAGACTGTGCCACTGGGTCCCACAAATACATACTACACAAGGACACCTACTAAGACCTGGAGATATAGCAGATATACCTAAAACACAGAAGCAAATACAGAGAGACAGCCAAAATGGTGAGACAAAGGTACATGCCACTCTCCCCCACAAAAGAAAACTCTCCATAAAAAGATCTAAACAAAATGGAAGCAAGCAATCTCCCAGATATAATATTCAAAACAATGGTTATAAGGATGCTCAAGTGACTTAAGGAAATAATGGATAAACTCAGTGAAAACTTAAAGAGACAGTAGGCATTATAAAATTCATAGAAACTGAAAAAGAATCAGTCACAAATAAAGGGTACAGTATCTGAAATGAAGGATACACTAGAAGGAATAAATAGAAGGTTAGATGAAGCAGAGGGCTGAATTTGTTATTTGGAAGACAAGATAGCAAGAAACTCCCAATCAGAGCAGCAAAGAGAAAAAAAGACACTATAAAAAAATGAATATAGTTTATGGGGGCTTCTGGGAAACATGAAGCATAACAACATCTGCATCATAGGGCTACCAGAAGAAGAAGGAGGAGGAGGAGAAGAAGGAGAAGAAAAGAAATTAAGAACATATTTTAAGAAATAATGACTAAAATTTCTCCAAACTGGTAAAGGAAATAGGCACAGAAGTCCAGGAGGTACTGAGAAAGTTCCAAACAAGATGAATCCAAAGATGTCCACAGAGACATATCATGATTAAAATGCCAAAGATTTGTTACAAAGACAGAATCTTACAATTTTTTTAATTGAAAATATTACATATATCCCCCCACCACATTGACACCTTCTAGCCTGCTCCCAAAAACAGAATCTTAAAAGCAGCAAGAGCCCGAGCTTGTTTGGCTCAGTGGATAGAGCATCAGCCTATGGACTGAAGGGCACCTGGTTTGATTCTGGTCAAGGGCACATGCCTGTGTTGTGGGCTCAGTCCCCAATAGGGAGCATGCAGAAAGCAGATATCTCTCCCTCTCCCTTCCTCTCTGAAATAAATAATAATAAAAAAGCAGCAAGAGAGAACAGTTAGTTACCTAGAAGAGAACTCCCATAAGACTATCAGCTGATTGCTCAACAAAAACATTTCATGTCAGAAGAGATTGGCAAGAAATATTAAAAGTGATGAAAAGCAAGGGCCTTCAACCAAGACTACTTTTCCAGCAAGGCTATCATTTAAAACTGAAGGAGAAATAAAGAGTTTCTGAGAAAAAGAAAAGCTAAAGAAGTTCATTACCACCGGACCAGTATTTAAGAAATGTTAAAAGATCTTCTTTAAGAAAAATAAGTGAACATATTGATAGTTATAAATAATAAAATGGCAATAAATATATACCTGTCAATAATCACTTTAAATACAAATGGCTTAAGTGCTCCAATCAAAAGACATAGGGTAGATGAATGGACAAGTATACAAGACCCATATATATGCTGCCTATGAGGGACTCATCTCAGAATAAGAGATACACACACACACACACACACACACACACACACACACACACTATACATAAAAGATTGGAAAATGATATTTCATGCAAATGGAAATGAAAAACAAAACAAAAGTGGGACAGCAACACTTAATAAGCCAAAATAATCTTTAAAACAGAGGCTTTACTATAAGACCAAGAAGGATAATACATAATGATAAATAAAGGGATTGATCCAACAAGAGAATATGATCTTTGTAAACATTTATGTATCCAACATAAGAGAATATAAATATATAAAGCAAATCTTGATGGACATAAAAAGAGAAGTCAGCAATAGGTGATTTTAACACTCCATTAAACTCAATGGATAGAAAATCTACAGAAAAAAATCTTCAGACCGAAAATCTACAAGGAAAGCTGGCATTAAGTGATGCACTAGATCAGATGGATTTAATTGAGCATTTCAGAGCATTTTACCACATAGCAGAATATACACTTTTTTCAAGTGCATGTGAAACATTTTATAGAATAGAGGCCATCTTGGGACAAAAAACACCTCAATAAATTTAAGAAAATTAAAATCATATCAAGCATCTTCTCTAATTAAAATGCTATGAAACTAAAAACAATCACAAGAAAAAACCTGAAAAACACATAAACACAAAGAGAGTAAATCCCATGTTACTAAACAATGAATGGATTTCTCATAAGATCAAGGAAGAAATGAACAGATACCTTGAGACAAGTAAGAATGGACACACAATAATCCAAAATCTATGGGACACAGTGAAGGCAGCCCTAAGAGATAAATTCATAGCAATACATACATACCTCAAGAAACAAAAATCTAAAATAAATAATCTAACCTTACACAAATAACTACTAGAAAAGGAACAAGTAACAAAGACTAAATTAGGTAGAAGAAAGGAAAGAATAAAGATTGAAATGAAATAAAATAGAGTCTTATATATAAAAGAAAACAAAACTAGAGGTGGTGCATGAAATTCATGTAATCCTTTGGCCTGGCTAATGATTGAAGCTTGAGTGTCTGGCCTGGAAGGACAAGTCCCAGCTGACCTCTTGGCCCTGGGAAGCACCTGGGCCCTTGGACCCGCACTTACCCGCCACCACCTGAGTCATTGGGCCTCTGCTTGGCTCCCTCAGAGCCTAACCCCACCCTCTGCTGCTGCTGCTGGTCACCTATGGGGTGATCGGTGAGGTGATCAGGCCCCACTCACACCTGCCTTATCCTGGCACTGCCTGCTTACCTGTACCACCATCCCACTGCAGTCCCGCCTTTGTTGGGGACCATTGGGGCCAGCAGTGCCTCTACTGCTGCCCACTGCCAACACCATGTTATCAACACCCACCATAGTCTGCCTCTTAGTGGTCAAACTCCTGGTCAAACTCCCCTTTGATGGGACAATTTGCCTATTAGGCTTTTATTATTTAGGATACAAAAGGTCCATGAAACCAAAAGCTGTTTCTTTGAAAAGATAAATGAGATTGAACTTTTAACCAGACTCATCAAGAATAAAAAAGAAAGGAACTAAATAAAATCAGAAATTAAAGAGGATAAGAAACAATTGATACCACAGTGATACAAAGCACTTAAGAAAATATTAAGTATTTATATAAATAGTATATGCCAACAAACTAGACTGAGAGAAATTACTAGAAACACAATATTTATAAACTGAATAGAGAAGAAACAGGAAATCTGAGCAGGCCAATTAAAACAAATAACTTTCACCAAACAAAATTCCTATACCAGATGACTTCACAGGAATATTATACCAAACATTAAAAAAAGAATAGCTATCCTTATCAAACTATTCCAAAAAAGTTAAGAGGAGGGATGGAAGACATCCAAGAACATTTTACAAGTCAGCATTATCCAAATTCCAAAACTAGATGAATACACAACAAATGAAAATTATAGGCCAATATCCCTGAGGAAGATAGATCCAAAAATCCTCAACAAAATATCAGCAATCTGAATTCAGAAATACATTAAAAAGATCATACACCATGTTTAAATGGGATTTAATTCTGGCATGCAAGATTGGTACAATATTTGCAAATCAATATATGTCATAAACCACATAAACACACGAAGGACAAAAATCATATGTGATTTTTGCAGAAAAAAATATTTGGCAAAACCCAGTACTGATTTTTTATAAAAGTCTCAGCAAAGTGGAAATAAAGGAAAAATATTTCAACATAATAAAGACCATATATGACAACCCCACAACCAACATCATACCCAATGGGGAAAAATTAAAATCATTTCCTCCAAGATGAGAAACAAGGCAGAGATATCCATGTTCACCACTCTTAATTATGTTGATTAAGAGTCCTACCCACAGAAATAAGACAAGAAGAAATAATAGACATTCTAATTGGAAAGAAAGAAAAAAAGTCATTATTTCCAGATGACACAATATCCTATATAATAAAAAGATAATATTCAAATTGACCCTCACACCCTCATGTCACAAGATGGCCATCCCCATGTCACAAGATGGCAACTCCCACATCTTTACAAGATGGCCTCCCCCCACTTCATCAAGATGGTCGCTCCCATGTTGTCAGAAGATGGCCACCCCCACATTGTCACAAGATGGCTGGCAGGGAGGGTAGTTGGGGGTGACCAGGCCTTCAGGGGAGGACAGTTGGGGGGGACCAGGCCTGCAAGGGAGAGAAGTTGGGGGTGATTAGGCCAGCAGGGGAGCAGTTAGGTGTCAATCATGATAGTAGGGGAACAGTTAGTTACAATTAGGCCTCCAAGGGAGCAGTTAGGTGTCAAGTAGGCCAGCAGAGGAGTGGTTAGGGGGTTATCAGACTGGCAGGCAGAGTGGTTAGGGGCAATCAGGCAGCAGTCCTGGATTGTGAGAGGGATGTCCAAATGCCAGTTTAGACCTGATCCCACAGGAGTCCCAGATTGGAGAGGATGAAGGGTAGGCTGAGGAACACCACCCAGTGCATTAAGTTCATGCACTGGGCCTCTAGTTGTATATAAAGAACCCTAAAGATTCCATCAAAAACTACTAGAACTGAAAAATGAATTCAGTAAAATAGCAGGATCCAAAATAAATATCCAGAAATCAGTTGCACTTTTATACATCAACTAGAGGCCTGGCACATGAAATTTGTGCATTTTTATGGTCCTTAGGCCTGGCCTGCAATCAGGGCCATTTTACCCTGCTGCCCACAGACTGTCCCCACTGCCACCCACTCCCAGTTCCCCATTTGCCATCAGGTTATTGGAGCCTGCTGGCTAGGGGAGGAACCAAAAGGTTAGCTGTACTGGCCACTCACCATCCCCACCACCTCCATGGGTTGCCCTCTGTGTGTGGGGAAAATGGTGGGGTGGGGGCCTTTGCCTGGCACCACCCATTTCCCCTGCCACCCACCCCCAGTTCCCTATTCAACACTGGGTGATTGGGACCAAGAGGTTGTCAGTGTGCCTCATAGTGACTGGTTGAGGGGTCGTTCTGATTATTCCACAGTTTGGGTCAATTTGCATATTACACATTTATTATATAGGATAATGAACTATCAGAAAGCAAAACTAAGAAAACAATCCCATTTAAAATTCTATCCAAAACATAAAATACCTAGAAATAAATTTAACAAATGAAGTAAAAGACCTTTACTTGGAAAATGAAAAGACAATGAAGAAAGAAATTGAAGAATACAGGTAAATGGAAGCATATGCCATGTTCATGGACAGGAATAATTTACATAATTAAAATGCCCAAACTACTCAAAGCAATCTATAGCTTCAATACAATTCCTTTCAAAATACCAGTGATGTATTTCACAGAACTAGAACAAATAATTGAAAAAATATATGGAACCACAAAGACTCCAAAAAGCCTCTAAGAGTCTTGAGAAAGTCCAAAAACTCTTGAGAAAGAAGAAAAAGTTGGAGGAATCTGCTTGATTCCAAACTATACTACAAGACCATAGTACTCAAAATAGCATGGTACTGGAATAAAAACAGACATATAGGTCAACAGAACAGAACAGAGAGCCCAGAAATAATTCCACACCTATAAGGTCAATTAATCTATTATATAACAAAGGAGGCAAGAACATACAATGGAGTAAAGACAGTCAATTCAATAAATGGTGCTGGGAAAATTGGAGCAATAGATGCAAAAAAACCCACAAAAAACTAGACCACTTTCTTATACTACATATAACAATAAACTCAAAATGGATTAAAGACTTAAACATAAGACTTAAAATTGTAAAACTTATAAAGTATAGGCAGTAAAATATTGGATATTTCTCTTAGTAATATATTTTTTTCCTGCTATATTTCCTCAGGCAAGGGAAATCAAAGAAATGTGAGTATAGCACTCTCCAACACTGTGTGGGAGAACATGTTCACCAATGATATCTACACTAATGAAAGAGAAACATGCAAATTAACCATCACTCTGCTACACCAAGCCACACCCACCAGCCAATCAGGAGCAAGTATGCAAATTAACCCAACCAAGATGACAGCTACAGAGCTAGAGCAAGCAAGAAGCTTGGGTTGCCCCAGCAATAGAGGAAGCCAAGCTTCCCGCCCTGGCCGGCCCTGGCCTCCACTCAAGGCTACAAAGTTTCAATTATAGAAGGTAAATAAATCCCAACAAAAATGGCAGTGGCCACAGAGCTGGAGCAAGCAAGAGGCTTGGGTTGCCCCCTGTGATGAAGGGAGCCGAGCTTCCTACCTGCTCTGGCCAGCCCTGGCCACCGCTCAAGGCTACAAAGATTCAATTATATTAGATAAATAAATTCTAGATAATTGCTTCCATCTAGCCCTGGCCTCTGCTCAAGGAGGTGCCGGGGGGGGGGGGGTGGGAGGGGGAAAGAAAAGAAAAGAAAAGAAAAGAAAAGAAAAGAAAGGAAGAAAGAAAGGAAGAAAGAAAAAGAAACAAAGGAGAGGCTGGGACCTTGGGTCGCTGGGGGATGATCAGGTCAGGATGGGATGGCAGGGGCCATTGGGAATGAGCAGGCTGTCAGTGGGGGTCAGTTGGAGGTGATCAGGACAGCATGGGGGCAGTTTGGAGTAGGCAGGCCAGCAAGGGGGCAGTTGGGGGTGAGCAGGCCAGGAGGTAGAGTGGTTAGGAGCAATCAGGCAGGCAGGCAGGCAGGCAGGTGAGCAGCTGGAGCCAGCAGTTCTGGATTGCAAGAGGGATGTTCGAATGCCAGTTTAGGTCTGATCCCTATAAACTGGCAGTAGAATATCCTTCAAGGGGTCCCAGATTGTAGAGGATGCAGACTGGGCTGAGGATCACCTCCCCACCCCTGTGCATGAATTTCATGCACCTGGCCACTAGTATCTAATAAAGAGATAATATCAAAAATTATAAAAAACTCATACAGCTGAACACCAAAAACTATAAACAATCCAATTAAAAAATGGGCAAAGGACCTGATAGACACTTTTCCAAAATGGACATACAGACAGCCAATGGGCATGTGAAAAGATGCTCCATATCACTATCATCAGAGGAATACAAAGTTACTCACAATGAGATATTTCCTCACACCTCTCAGAATGATTATAATCAATAAAACAATAAAGAACAGTGTTGGCAAGGATGTGGAGAAAAGGGAACCCTCATGCACTGTTATTGAAAATGCTGATGTGTGCATATATAATGGAAAACAATTAAAAATTGAACTGCCTTATGACTAACCTAGTAATTTCACTTCTGGCTATATATTGAGGAAACCCAAAACACTAATTTCAAAACATATGTGCACCACTATGTTCATTGCAGTGGATTTTACAACTGACATGCCCATCATCCTATATAATAAAAGGCTAATATGCAAATAGACTGAATGGTGGAACAACTGAACAACTGAACAACGGGTCGCTATGACGTGTGCTGACCATTAGGGGGCATACGCAGAACATGGTGGGCATTGGCAGTAGGCAGCAGAATGTGAAGCATGGTGAGTGTTGGCCATGGTGGGATGGTGGAGTACTCCTGCGCACCACGGTCTTGCCTGGCACTTGCACCCTCTGCTGGCACTGGAGCTGCTACTCCCACCCTCTTGGCACCGTCAATGGGCGGGAGTGGTGGCTGCCAGCCCTGATTGTCCCTGAGGGCTTCTTCACCTCCCCTTGCTCCCAAAGGGCAATCAGGGCAGCAGCCACAGCTTGTACCAGCCCAGCTTGTACCCACTGCTGGCACCAGCCCGGCTTGGATCTGCTACTGGCACCAATCCCAATCACTCTGCACCATCAGTGGGTGAGAGTGGGGCCAGTGCGTGGCAGTGGTGGTGGTGGGAGCGGGGCTGCCAGCAGACAGGAACTGAGGCCACGTGGGAGGGGCCAGTCAGGGGCACAGGGGACGGGACTGAGACTCACCTCTGTGCCCACTGTAGCCTCATGGACCACAGTCCTTTTCAAGGTGCACGAATTCATGAGTATAAAAAGGAGTGATGCATATATTGATTGGAATATTGTTCAGCCATAAAAAAGTTTACCATTTATGACAATACGGATGAACTTAGAGGGTGTTAGGCTAAATAAAATAAGTCAGTCAGAGAAAGACAAATAGCACATGGTTTCGCTTACATGTGGAATCTAAAGAGCAAAATAAACAAACAAAACAGAAACAACTCAGATACAGAAAGAATGATGGTTAGCAGAGTGGGAGTTGAAGAGGGACTGAATAAAAAGGGCTAGGAATGGACAAGGACAGATTGGTAGCCACAGAACAGTCCTGAGGAGGTAAAGCACAGCACAGGAACACAGCCATTCCATTGTAATAACCGTGCACCGTGCCAGTGGTCCTGGGCCTGTCAGGGGATCACTTTGTGAAGTTTCTGATTGTTAAACCACCACACTGCACACCTGAAACCAAGACAAAATAATACTGAATGTAAACTTTAATTGAAAAAATATTTTAACAAAGAATTAAAAATATTTTTTAATGGAGCAACTGAGGAGAGTATATTGATAGTGCTATGTCCTAGGTGTCGGGAAGAATAAGCAAAACACACCCAAGGTGTTGAACTTGCCAGAGGTGAGCAGAGCTGAGAGTTGTGACCTCGGCCTGGTTGCATTGAGCTCTCCCAGCCGCCCAGGGAGCCACTAGGGTGCCAACACCCTCTCTTCACTGTGCCCCCTTCTTACTACCATGACCCCTTTCCAGTTCTCAGGAAGAGGCCAGACAGTCAGGAAACCAGTGTAGTCTCCGGGGCCAGCCGCCATAGGCCACGGCCGGCCGAGCAGGTGCGGAGGGAGGACAGGCTGAGGGACAGGAAGATCTGCGGGGCGTTGATCAGGGGCAGCTTCCGAAGGCGGGCCTCTTGAGGGCGTCTCAGTGTGGCATGGACCGCTAGTGACAGGCTCATGTTCCTTTTATTAACTGTCCCTTTTGGCGGTGGTGGGGCTAGGGGCACCCTTTTGTTTTGCTTTTCTGTATTAAAATTGCTTCGTATTGATCTTTAAAAATTAATACGGGATTGTATGATTTTATTGATATGAAGTTAGGAATCAACTAGCCCAATTTCTGGTGATAGAAATTAGAAAGGTGGTTACTCTGGGAAGAGGTGAGTATTGATGAGGAAGAGGACAGGGAACCTTTCTAAAAATGTGTAATTTGCCCAGTAGTGTGACAGCGATTGAGCATCAACTCAACATAAGAACCAAGAGGTTGCCAGTTTGATTCCAGGTCAGAGTATGTGCCCCGCTTGCAGGGTAGACCTCCAGTGTGTGCAGGATATTATGCTTTGATTGGTTGACCAGATGACCAGATGACTGAACACTTAGCATATTAGGCTTCTCTTATATAGTATTGTTAACTATAATCCCTACATGGTACTATACTTCCCTGTGATTATTGTGTAAGTACAGATCTGTACTTCTCAATCCCATCATCCTTTTCATTCAGTCCCCCAACACTCCTCCCCTCTGGCAACTATCAGTTTGTTCTCTGAATCTACTAGTCTGTTTCTGATTTGTTTGTTTGTTTATATAGTTCATTAGATTCTAAATAGAACTGAAATTATATGATGTTTGTCTTTCTCTGATTGACTTATTTCACTGAATATAATATCCACTAGGTCCACCCATGCTGTAGCAAATGGTGAGATTTTGTTGTTTTTAATGGCCAAGTAGTGTTCCATTGTATAGCTGTACCTCATCTCTATCCACTGTCTACTGAGGGGCACTCACATTGTTTCACATCTTGGCTATTGTAAATATATTCACTCAAAATAATGTTTTAAATTTATTTGAAGAAATAGTCAAAGTGAATTGCTGGGTCATAAGGCAGTTCCATTTTAAACTTTTTGAAGAACCTCCATATTGTGGCTGTACCAATCTTCATTCCCACCAACAGCGCACTTATTCTTTGTCGATTTATTGATGAAAGCCATTCTGACAAGAGTGAGGTGATATCTCATTGTGGTTTCACTTGCATTTCTTTGAATAATTAGTGATGTTGAGCATTTTAATATTTATTATTCATTTGTAGGTCCTCTTTGGAGAAGTGTCTGTTCATGTTCTCTGCTTACTTTTTAATTGGATTATCTGGGTTGTTTGTTTGCTTGTGTTTTTGGTGTTGAGTAGTATGGGTTCTTTATAAATTTTGGTTATTAACCCCTTGTCAGATGTATCATTTTTTTGATGGTTTCTTTTATTGCGCAAAACTTTTTAGTTTGGTGTTTCTCTTGCCCGAAGAGATAGACTACAAAAAATATTATAAGAGAGATGTCAGAAAGTTTACTGCCTATGTTTTCTTCCAGGAGCTTTATGGTTTCAAGCATAACATTGAAGTCTTTTCTCACTTTGAGCTTGTTTTGTATATAGTGTAAGAAGGTGGTCTAGCTTCAGTTTTTGCATCTATCTGTCCAATTTACCTAACATCATTTGTTGAATAGACTGTCCTTATTGTATGTTCTTGCCTCCTTTATCAAATATTAATTGACCATATATACATAGCTCTCTGTTCTGTTCCAATAGCTCTATGCTTCTGTTTTTATGCCAGTATCATGCTCTTTTGATTACTATGGACTTCTGATATCAGATAGCATGATTCCTTCCTTTGTTCTTCTTTTTCAAGATTGCTGTAACTATTAGGTGCCTTTTGTGGTTCCATATAAATCTTTGGATTTTTTATTCTATTTTTGGGAAAAACACCATTGCTTTTTTGGTAGAAATTGCATTGCATCTACAGATTGCTTTGGCAGTATGAACATTTTAATGATGTTCGAGTTACTTTCCTCTTGCATCATACAGCCTGGGGCAAGCAGTTTCTCCTTTTTCAAAATTTTGGGAGGAGTAAAAGCCATTAGAAATATAAAGTGCATAGCAAATAATAGGCATTCAGTTAGTGTGACTTCTCATTCCTTTGTCCTACAATACACTAACTAGTTGAACACATGCTGGGAACACAAACTATTAATGGTTGTCACGTTGTGTTGAAGATAACTGATTATAGGCCTGTCTCTCAGACTCACCAAGGTTTTCTTGAAGATGAACAACATGTGTTAATAATCATTGTTGCTGTAGAGCACAGCCTAACATCTGGCACATACTTGGATATTCAGGAAGTGGAATGAATGAGTTCTCAGAACAGGAGTGGTCAGAATTATAATTCCATCAAAGTACAGAAAGGTTATTTATTTTTTTATATATAGCAGTGATCAGAGTCAGGCTCTCTGTATGTTCTCTACAGCAGCCTGCACATTGAAACAGTTATTTAAAATATTTCTGAATATGATATATTTCAAAGGCAAGCCTATACCTTATATTTGGAACCATACGGGGCCCTTACATCCACATTTTAAACAATGTGTTTAAGTAATTAGAAAGTGGTAAACCCTTTATTATTAAGGGCAATGGGATCATAATTCAACCTCACAGATGATGCAGAAGATCATATTGTCCATTTGTTTCAACTTTTGTTTAATGATCTTAATCTCTTTCCCCCCTCTTTTTATTCTTGCTTACTCTCCAGCATAGAAGCAGATCCGCTCTGAATTATACATGACACATGGTACTCAAAATGCATTTTTGAATGCATGAATAAATGATGAAGGAACCCTCTTACTCACAACCATTCTCTAAGATGCTGATCTTTACTTTTGTCAAGACGCCGACAACCTCAGCCTTTCACTTGCTCACTTTGCTGCATCTAGGCCTTCCTCCAGCCTGCACTCTCAGTCCCTCCATGTCCCTACTGTTGGGCCTTTCTTGATGTCCTTACTCCTTTGGCCTGAGGTGGTATCCTCCTAATAGAGCCAATCTAATTCTGCTTCTCAGTGGCACAGAATCACGTGAGAGGATCTCAAAATGCTGATGACATGGGCCAATGTCTAGGTCCTCTGACTTTGGGGAATCCTTGCTGGTGACCTTATTATTCACATCTTGCATTTTTCCTGGCATTGTTGCATCACAGTTTTCCAAAGTCTCTATCTCCTCTGAGTCACTGCTTTCTCTGTGCCTGGTGTTAATGTCAGCAGCCCTCTCTTTTGCGACTTCACTGGGAATCTGGAAGCCAGCAGTGTCCACCTCAGCGCAATCATATCAGACCCGTCACCTGTTGCTTTTATCAGCTTGTGTATTTATTAGTCTCTCCATCGCTGATCATCCATGAGCAGTCCTGGCAGTTACCCTCCAGTCTCTGTTAACTGCTTCCAGAACTTGCCCTGTCCTTGACTCTGCTTTTTCATACCCCTCTCGTTATCTATTATCACATTTTAAACTACCCCCAAATTAGAGGACTTAAATGACTCTGTTTTATCACATCACACAATTTTGTCATATATTTGGTCAGGGCTTTGCCAAGCAGCACTCAGCCTCGGCTGGTCTAAGGAGAACCAGCTCCTCACACGCCCAGCAGCCTGGGAGGCTGGCCTCGCTGCATCCTCCTCACCTCCAAGCAACCTCAGGGCCTCTTACCCGATACTCAGGGCACCCAGACACCACCTTCTCTTGAAGGCCAGGCCTGGAAGTAACATAAAATCTCTTCTGATATGTTCTAGAGATGGAAACAGTCACAGGCCAGCCCTCATTCAAGGGAAGAGAGAATAGACTTTACTTCTTGATAACCATTGTGTCAAAGAATCACCTACGGTTTAATCCATCAGACCTACCCATCTTGGAACTGGGAGTTTATTTTCCATAGGCCCATGGCAGCAAACTGTGCTGGCCTTTGCTGCTCCCAGGCTGGCACTGACACAGGAAAGAATCACATTCTGATCTCTGGCCTAGGTTATGACATTTTAGTGCTACAAATTAAAAAACAATCCTATATAATAAAGAGGAAATATGCAAATTGATCATCTCATCCTCACACAAGATGGCCACTCCATGTGGTACAATATGGTCACCACATGTAGGCTGGCAAGGGAGGGCAGTTAGGGGTCACCAGGCCTGCAAGGGAGGGCAGTTAGGGGCACCTGGGCTGGCAAGGGAGGGCAATTGGGGTTGACCATCAGGGGAGGGCAGGCCAACAGAAGAGGGCAGTTGAAGGCAACAAGGCCTTCAGGGGAGGACAGTTAGGGGTGATCAGGTCAGCAGGGGAGGGCAGTTGGGTGAGACCAGGCCAGCAGGGGAGGGCAGCTGGGGCAAATCAAGCCTGCAGGGGAGGGCAGTTGGGAGCATTGGGCCTGCAAAGGAGGGCAGGTGGGTGCAACCAAGCCTGTAGGGAAGGGCAGTTGGGGGGCAGGATCAGGCCTGCAGAGGAGGGCAGTGGGGGTGATCAGGCCAGCAAGGGAGGACAACTGGGGGCGATTAGGCTGGCAGGGGAGCGATTAGGAGGTAATTAGGCAAGCAGGCAGGCAGGTGAGTTGTTAGAAGCCAGTGGTACTGGATTGTGAGTTGGACATCCCCCAAGGGGTCCCAGATTGGAGAGAGTGCAGGCTAGGCTGAGGGATACCCCTGTGCACTGATTTCATGCACCAGGCCTCTAGTATTTATATAAAATCACACACACACACACACACACACACACACACACACACACACACAAATACATTCACATGCATCCTAGTGTCAGAGGAGGTGATGCTGTTCTTACCCAAGGCTGACCATGATTAGTTGACATTGGTTGTCCATGTCTGCTGTGGGCCTCATTTCTCCCTGGTTTGTTTGTCACAGCACCATGCCTTCTGGGGGAGAGTGAAAGAGAGATCCTCCTTCATTCATGCATATTTTCTAATGGGGACCATGAACACTAACACTCTTTTTCCCCCCTCTTTCCCTAGCTTTCAGGCTAGGCATGAAGCTCAGACTGGACCAATTGGGGTCTGTATGGCATTTAACTAAAGCTGAGGAAAGCCCCCCTTTTTTCCTCATATAAATGTCCAAGATATGTGCCAGGAGAAGCCAGGAAAGGGGATTAGCATATGTTTACCTCACAAGAGAGTGACTGGAAGATAAATGGAACACAGCGGGGATGAGTTGGTGATCCTGGAAACATCACCCTGCTGGATGCAGTATCTTCAGCTACAGTACATGCCTTGTGCTGGATATGTGAGTCAGTTTTTCTATTTTTGCCTAAATTCATGGATGAAGTTATATTGTCACTTGCAACCATGATTCCTGATGGAAAAAAAAAAATTCCTCCAGTTTTGCTGTCTGTTTTATATTTTTCTGTGCCTTATAAGACCTTAATCCTTCAATTATCCAATCTCCTACATAGTATCTTTACTATGTCTTACCCTCCTGGCTACTTTCCCTTTGCACAGTCCAGAGAGAAGACTGCCCATTGAGTCTTCCATCCCTTGAGCTACATTTCTGCTTACATTTTATGCTGCATGGATAAATTTCTTTTGATAGTGAACTACACACACCTGTACATGCTTACTTCACCTTCTTAATCCCCTACAATCTATCTTCTGTCCTCACCTCTCTATTGAAATAGCAATTTTGAAATCAGTGATCTAGTAATGGCAACAACAAAATAGCATTTCTTCAGTTTCATTATCTTGGGTCTATTTCTGGCAAATGACACCATCAGTCAGTGACAACCTCCTTCCTCTGGCAAGACATGGTTCTGAACTTCTCTTCCCAGGCCCTACATCCTCCTGGCATTTCTGAGGAGCACGGTTCTGGTGGAGTGTTGAAGGAGAAGCATCAGAGTCAGGAGAAGCAGCTATGGAGATGATTTAAAGGGCAGTGGGTAGAAATTTAGGAAACTCCGTTAAGATACTTTATTCTTAGTGAACTAAAGTCAAAGTCATCTGCCAAAAATTAGAAACCCTAGATGAAAATGTCAGCTTTGAAGTGCATAAATATTAAAATACTAGAGTCTGGTGCACAAAATTCATGCACTGGGTGGGGGGGGGCCCTCAGCCTGGCCTGTGCCCTCTCACAGCCCAGGAGCCCTTGGGGATGTCCAACTGATGGACAGTAGTCAGACATCCTTAGCCCTGCCCTGGAGGCCGGAGAGGCTCCTGCCACTGCTGCTGTGCTCTCGACAGGGGGAGTGCACTGACCACCAGGGGGCAGCTCCTGGGTTGAGTGTCTGTTCCTGGTGGTCAGTGTGCATCATAGCTACCAGTCATTCCGCAGTTCAGGCTATTTGCATATTGGCCTTTTATAATATGGGATTGTAAAGAACAAATAAATAAATTCAAAATAAGTGAAAAATATGGTTATAAACCAGCCCAAGGGTCCAAATAACATAACTAGCTTGGGCTCAATCAGCACAATTTCACAGCTTTATCAAAAAGTCCAAATTTAGGAGAATCCGACTCTGAAATGCAAACTTTGAGGCATCATGCAGATCACTGACTGGGGCCTTGACCAGGTGAAGGTGAGGCCAAAAGAGTTCTAGGCTGGCAGACCATAGTAAATATTAAATTAGCAAAGTTGTGAGAGTAAGGAAGTGATAAGGAGGTGAAGTAGAGAGAACTTAGAGTAAAAATGCTCAAATTGATGACATGGTTTATGGTGAGGCCATTCTCTCAAACCTTTTAGCATCAGAAGCACCTAAGTGCTCTTAAAGCACAGCCTGCTGCTCATGTCCTAGCGGGTCTGATTCAATAAGTCTAAGGTTGGATCTGGGATTTGCATTTCTACCAAGTTTCAGGTGATGCTGATGCTTTGAGAGCCACTATCTTCTGAGAAACAAAAAATATATGAAGGTTAGTGATGTTAATGGTGTCTCAAATGAACAGGTGCTCAAGGTAGTAAGAGTCAGAAGGCGACATAAAGGAGGGAAGGAGGAGGGTTGCAGAAGAGAGAGACTTGTACAATGGCTGCAGGAAACGCTTTTGCTGTGGGGAGGCGGTGTGTGGGTGACATGGCCACACACACACTCCTGCTGTGGGAGCGGCCTTCTTGCTGGGCAGACAGAGGGTACTGTCAGCTCCTGCCTCGTGGGGTCCCTGCCTGTAGAGCAGGGCTGGGAGCTCTGGGAGGGGAAGCTCCTCAGTAGAAACAGGGATTGCACTCCCTGGGTACCTGGGTGAGTTTGAGATGAAGAGGAAGAGGCTTTGCCAAGTCTGTGTCACGCTTGGAGTCTCCTGTGGAGCCTGACGGCTCGGGCAGTGCTGGCCCTGCCTGTGGCTGGGCAAGGTGCCAGTCAGAAATGTCTAGTTTACTTCCCGAGGCTCCATCTTCCCACTCCCGGATGGGGGTGGCGCCGATAGTAAAACAGGCAGGCGCCTATTTCCAGGGTCCCCCGTTCGCTGGTGAGTGGGTGGCAGTGCGTTTCTCTGACCCTGTGACCCTTTCGAACTCGGTTTTAAAATAGTTGGAGGAAACGCCTGTTGATACAAACTCTGTGTATACTGTGAGTCTCCCAGAAGCTTGCATCCAAGTCCCTTGACCAAAATCAGACCTGGCCCTTCTGGTTCCTGCAGTGAATATGAAACTAGCAAAGCTGTGAGGGTGGAAGGTGGGAAGGAGGAGCAGGGAGAGAACTCAGAGCGGAAAAGCTCACACCGATGCCGTGGCTCATGGTGTGGCCAGGCTCTCACTGCTGTTCCCACGCTTTGGGGGGTCAGCAGCACCGGAGGCTGTTAAAGCACCGCTGGCCTCGCCCCAGAGGTTCTGGTTCTAAGGTCGGACCCGGGAACTTGCATTTCTGCCAAGTGTCAGGGGATAGGAAGGTCAGTGATGTGGACATTGAGATCCTGAGAGGTCAAGGTCATCACGGAGTGAAATGAGGGGCATTGGAGAGGACACTGCCACGTCCTATACATTTCTTATTTATTTTGAAACTTTAGGAGGGGGTGACTTGTGGTGGAGTAGAAACTAGGGTGTACGAAAGTTTTTGCATTCTGAATTGCTTTTAGACTCCAGAAAAAAATCTATTCCTTTCCGCTGAAAGCAAAATAAAGATGAAGTGAATTGATGCCCTCTTCTGCTGACCCAGCGTGCTTCCTCAGCCCTGTCTTATGTCTTCATCATCGCGTTTCTCTTTAGGTCCTTGTGCTGGATGCTGCGAGCCAGGAGGACACATGATGCTGTGAGCACCTTAGAGCCCGATGCTGTTCTTTCTCAGAGCAGAGTACTGTGTGCATTTTCCCCAGAATAGACCCCATTCTGGGAATCTTGTTTCTTACTAGAGGCCCAGTGCACGAAATTCAACAGGATGGACCTGGAGCAACTGGACAGTACCTGCACCCTCTACAATCCAGGAGGCCTCAAGGGATGTCCTACTCATGGCTCAGGCCCACTGCTGTGGCTCTCTGCTCTCTGCAGGGCCTGGGGGTTTCGCTGCAGCCATGGAGATAAAGCCCCCACGCCCTGATGTCTGCTCTCTGCCTGCTGCTGCCATGTGAAGGAAACTTCAATGCCCTGCAGTGTGCTCTGTCTGCCAGGCCTGGGGGCTTCGTCAACTCCAACACACTAAGGAAGCCTCCAAGCCCTGCTGTCTGGGCTCTGTCTGCTGGTCCCAGGGCTTCCCCGCTGCCGCTGCACTAAGGAAACCCCCAAGCTCTACTGTCCGGGTTCTGTTACTGGGCATGGGGCTTCACAGCCATCACCCTGCGAAAGAAGTCCCCAAGCCCTGCTGTCCGGGCTCTGTTTGCCCACTGCTTGGTCTGCGCAGGACTGAGGGTCCAAGAGGCTGCAACACAGGTGGAATGGGAAGGCTGGATCCGCCCCCTGCAGGGGACAGACCCAGACACTCCAGCAGTGGGGCTGAGGGGACTGGGCGCTGCCATCTTGTGGCAATGGGAGCCGCCATCTTTGTGGAGGAGTAATGGTTAATTTGCATATTACTCTTTTATTAGATAGGATAGTTTGAGGAAAGGTGAGGATGGTTAAAGGAATGGGGAGCAAACATCTAAACTCACTGGGCTTTGCTGCCTGAGCAGGTATGTCGCCCCCATCTTCCCCCACGGCAACCTTTCCCCAGGGTGCACGTCCCACTGGGCAGGCAGGTTTGTGTTGCCTCAGTGTGATGCCCATAGCCTTCTCTTAAGGGAGGAACACAAGCCAACCCACCCACTGGTCCATGGTGCAGGGGCTGAGGAATCTGAAGCATGGGAGGTTCTGAGTAAAAAAAGAAACAGGGCACAGTCCCCAGCCACACCTTGAACTAGATCTGCACCCCCTTTCATCAAGGCACTGCCCTTGATCTTGCTCCCTGGCCTCTGGGTTAGTCTGTGGGACCCCTGAGCATGGGCGGGACAGAGGCGGAGCTTCATTTGCATTATGAGCTCTGAAGACAGGCTGGCCTCACTCAGGAGCAGAGAAGCCATGAGTGTTTTCGCTTCCAGGTCGCAGGGGGACTGCGGCTGCTGTCCAGCTGCTCCAGGTTCGTCCTGAGGAGGCAGTGCTTACTGGCTGGAGGCCTGCTGTCCAGGACTCAGCCCCTCACGTGGAACCCGGAACACCTCTCTCCATGACTAATCCTGGGGCAGGAGGAGGAGGGTGTGGATCTCTAGTCTGGGAAAAGCAGGAGCACGTTATTTGGATGAATACTTCCTTGGGGAATCGGGCCCTCCTCAGATGGTGACAGACACCACATGGCCAGCCTAATTCCAGGTGTTGGCACTTTCTTTTCTTTTCTCTTTCTTTCTTTCTTTCTTTCTTTCTTTCTTTCTTTCTTTCTTTCTTTCTTTCTTTAATATTTTTATTGATTTTTTACAGAGAGGAAGGGAGAGAGATAGAGACGTCAATGAGAGAGAAACACCGACCAGCTGCCTCTTGCACACCCCCTACCAGGAATGTGCCTGCAACCAACGTACATGCCCCTGACCGGAATCAAACCTGGGACCTTTCAGTCCGCAGACCGACGCTCTACCACTGAGCCAAACCGGTTTTGGCAGGTGTTGGCACTTTCATCTTGCATCATCTCCCTGGGTTTCCTTTAGGTGCGGATATATGGAGGCTCCTGTCTGTCCACCAAACTGCATTTTGAATTTAAACAGCTGTTAGGAAGGGTTAAATCGCAGGCTGAGCTTGTTCTTCACTCATTCCTTGCAAAGAAAGAAAGAAAAAAAAAATCAATGCAGCAGGAAGCAGGGGCATCCATTTTGAAAAGCTGGAATGAGTTAAATTTTTCAAGAAAGCCAGCGACCTCCAGTCCTCCCCACAGCCTCCCTTTCTCACACCCAGCTCTCGGCGACACCTCAGAGTTAACGAGACTCATAGACCTCAAATAATGAAGGGTGCCAGCTGCTGGCCACGTGATTCAGGAGGGTTAGAGGCCTGGATTTTCAAAAGAAACCTTAAAGCAAAGGGTATTTTGGGGTGGGAGGGGGATGGAAGAGGTCCCTGATATAAATGTCTCATGTCTTGTCTGGAGCACTTGAACCCTAGTTCAGTGGGAGCTTCTGGGTCTCAGTATTGGCCAATGGGAACCCAAACCTCAGGGCCATCAGAGGCCAGGGCTTGAAGTTTAAGTGCTACCATCTGTGCCCCTGTCACTCTTACCCCTAGGCCACTAGGAGGAAATTGTTAATGAAGTTCTATAACTGTCTTCCATGTGAGGAATCATTGTTGGAACCATTTTTTTGGTCAAATCAATAATTAAATCATTTATTTGACCAATAGAACTGAAATTATGCCAACAATGGACAAGGAATTGTGAAATCTAGAACTCCAATGTATGTATTGGCTATAGATTTAAAGGTCAGAGTGCTATCTCGGCATCAAGAGGCTTACCAGTTTTGTTGCCAGCTGGTGTGGCTCAATGGTTGACCTATGAACCAGGTGGTCACGGTTCAATTTTGGTCAAGCCCGGATTGTGGGCTTGATCCCCAATGTGGGGCATGCAGGAGGCAGCTGATCAATGTTTCTCTCTCATCATTGATGTTTTTATCTCTTCCTCTCTGAAGTCAATAATTTTTTTAAAAAAAGAGATATCAATTTTGCTGTTATTTTACATATCTTCTTTAATGCTTTACTACAAGTCGTACTTGTTTGAAAAGTGAGAGGGTGAGGAGGGTCTATGTCTCCGTGGGAACTCAGAGGTCTTTACAGCCTTTGGAAACAAAAAATGATGGTGCTCAACCAAGAACACTTGCATGCGCTTAGACACAGCTGGAGAGAACAGCAAGTGCTCTCTGGTGGGTGCTGGCTGAACCCCGCAAGAAAACAGCTCCGGTGCTGCCTCCATCTGTCCTCCCCTCATCTCTAGTGACAAGGATGTTCTTCTGCCCTGAGTAACCTCCACCACCACCACCACAACAGCAGCAGCAGCAGCAGCAGCAGCAGCAGCAACAACAACAACAACAACAACAACAGTGGCAACAACAACAACACGACTGACATCTACAGCACGGCACCACACCTGCAGGCACGGCTGAGTGGCTTGTGAACAGGCTGAGGGGTGTGTAGATGAGAACACAGGCTGAGGCCAGCCTTTCTGGGTTCAAATCTCCACTTTGCCACTTCCTAGGTGTGTGCCCTTGGGCAAGTTCTTTAACAGTGCCCAGCTCATAGTAGGTGCTATAGAAGCGCTAATGTTTTGATGCCACTTAAACTGCAGAATATTTCTAGGAGGGACACATTTTCCAGAGAAGAGCCTGCTGTGTGACAGTGGTGTCCCCGGCTGTGAGCCTCCTGACCATGTTCTCGGCTCCAGTTCCTGTCTCTTAGAGTCTTCTCTGTGCTTTAGTGGCCTTTTGGAGAGGGGACTTTCATTCCTCCCTCTGCTTCTGCATCTTAGTCAAAGCTCTCGGTTTTTCTTGCTCATCTTTCCCAGACTCTGATCCCATTTTCAGTAGGTTTGTGTCACAGTTTCTGTTTCCATTTTTTTTTCCTATTTGTGTGGCCTTCTCATCAGTATCATTGCATCTTTTCCTTGAGATTCCAATTTGAAACCTGCTTGAGATCTTTCCTGTTGATTGGGTGAGGGGGAAGCAGGTCAGCCACAGGGATGGGGAAAGCCCATGGCTCCCAACTGAGATGAGAGGAAACTGACCACCCACAGCACTTTGCATCCCCAATGCCAGCTTTCTGGAGCACAGGACCCAGCAGAAACTGCGGTAGAAAGAAAAGATGACAGAGGGACTGACTCCACATGCTTATGGGGAGACAGCTGGGAGGGTGCGTGGTGAAGTCAGAGTGTCAGATAATGGCTGTTTCTGAGGCACGCGCTGGAGGAGAGCGAGAGTTATTGTCCTGACTCTGAGAGTGGCGTCTCCTTTGCTTCCTTCCCTGTTGGGATTAAATGGGTTGTTCAAACTGCAGAGTCCAGAAAGCCATGCCAGGAGATGGAATAGCTGCTGGTTCATCTGATCTGGCTCCACACTCTAGCTCGTGATCTGATTTCAATCCTGGTGGACAGAGAGAGATCTCACGCACATATTTGTACGTATTTCAACCGTGTTTCCTTTGTGTCCTCTGTCTTCTCATAGGGTGTCCCGTTTCTCTGCTCGCACACATCTTAGTCTCGACGCTTCTGCTAGGACACCTCTGTGGTTCCTTCTGTGTCTTCTGGCTCTCACACCAGTAAACCTCTGCACTGACCATTTTTTCAGAAGAGCCTTTCTGGAAATATCCGAGTGCTTCCAGAAAGGCCTTCCTCTCTCCTCTGCGCCTTCTGGCTCCCAGCTCCCAGCAGTCAGTGGACTCTGAGAATAGACAAAGCCGGAGTTATTCAGCTTAACAATAACCCACAACCTTCGGACCAACTGAGCCGGAGTTATTCAGCTTGGATAAAACCCAGGTGCAAGATCAAATTAATTAGCCACTGCGGCTGCAGTGAGTGCTTCCCCAGATCGATGGGGCCAGGCGCCGGGCTTCCTGTGAGCTGAGCGAGAAACGGAGCCACAGGAGAAACCTGAGCATAACTCAAGAACACACTGAAACAGCCAGCAACTGGCACCACGTGAGACTGCAACACAAAGACCTCTACTCAGCTCAGAAGCTGAAGATTGGCTTGACTGTGTGAGAGTGTGTGTGTGTGTGTGTGTGTGTGTGTGTGTGTGTGTGTGTTTTATCATATTGTTCTGACCAATGAAGTGGGGTTTGAAAAGGAAGAGAAATTTCAAGGATACAGACGATCTGAAAGCCCTTGATATCTGGGTTTCTAGGCATAAAAAGCTGTCTAACATGGAGTCAGGGTGCCGGGCCTTGGGGTTTGCTTGATTGATGGCTCCTGCAGGTGTATGCCCTTAGGCAAGGTCATTAACAGTGCCCATAGTAGGTGCTATAGAAGAGTACCTACTGGGCACTGTTAATGAATTTGCCCAAGGGCACACAACCCCATCCAGGTGCCTTCTTTCTCACATAGAGTCAATAGGTCACTAATCTAGAAAGGCAACATCACAAAGGCTGGTGAGTGCTGTATTTATACTTCCATAGCTTTGGGTTTAGATCTCCATGTAGGGCCCTGAGATCTGAAGTGACAAACCACAGAGTTCACTGGTAGTTCCTGCAGAATCACCACCTCTCTGGGAGTGGCTTGTGGGTTCTAAAGATAGCAGATTTGGAAAGAACCATAACCTGCCTTGGGATTTTTTGCTCTTTGGTTTAAAATGTTCCTCTTTGGATGTGAGCATTCACTGATATTGTCATGACATCCATTGTGTGCTGAGCTGATAATATATGCCAGGTGGTAGGCAGAGAGTCAGGAAGAGAATATTCTGTTCCTTTTAAGATAGTTGAAGACACAGGCAAATAGCCATAGCATTGGCAAGTGGCATGACCTATCTGGGCCTCAGTTTCCACATCTGTGCAGTGAATTTGTGCACATTGTATCCAGGCTTTGCTTTTGGCTTTTGTCATTGTGACTTAGCATTGAATAATAGAAAAGAGAATAAAAGGGCATGGGTCAAAGTCGGACTGAAGAAAGACTTGTTTGACTGTGTGGCTAGTGTACACCGGGGGTCCGAGGCCTACCCTGCTGCATAAGTATCAGAGGAGCAGCATGAACCATCAGTGGTGGGTGGAGAATCTCAGGAAATCAACAAGAAGGAGCCTGGAGGCAGGTCAAAAGCAAAAAGGCTCAGAGAACATACTCGGAGAACAGGCATGTGTTAGAGAGTCTGTATTTACTACCTGGAAGAGGCTGGTCTAACCACAGTTTTAACCTTTATGCCAAGAGAAATGATCTTCGGCCTGGAAAGTGGGGGAGAATACAGCTTTATATTTGTTTTGTAGTTTACAAAACCTCATTGTGCCTTGACAACCCAGTGAAGTAAGCAGAACAGGGTAACCTCACCCCCATCTCTACTAATAACAGGTAAATATGTAAACTGACCATACCTCCACGATGCTCACAGCCAATCAGGAGTGAGTATGCAAATTAACCCCACAACGACGGTGGACCTGTGGGCAGCCCGCACACCCAGGCACTGAGCTGCCTGGGGCAATTTAGTGGGCATCCCTGGGACCCTGCCAGCTTCGAGCCTGTGGCCAGCACATGTGTGCCAGCGCTAAGCAGCTGGAATCCCAGGGAGACCACTGGAGTGTCTGGTCCTGTCAGCCCGGCCTGGGGGTGGCTGGAGTTCACAGTCCTTTTTGTTTGTGAAGCCCCTGGACCGGAAGTGAAACCAAGAGCACGGGGAGCACCAGGAATTCTGGGAATCATAGTTTTGGTGGCAGATGCATTGCAGGATCTCCTAGACACTAGAGCAAAGTGAGTCTAGAGCAAGTTGCTGTTGTGGTGGGGGATGGAAGGAAAGCAAAGGTGAGAGACACAAGTAAACTCAGAGTGTTGAGGGAAAATTAAAGGAAAAATATTCTGCAACTTCTAGGAAATCTCCACCAATGGAGAAAAAAAAAAGACCTCTATAATTCTGTAAAACTGGGTTGGGGTCTCAGACAATTCGCTCATATGATTGCAAAGACAGACAGAAACTCCCGGATTGGAGAGGGCTCCCCTGAGGGCGCCCAGATTGGAGAGGGTGCAGGTAGGGCTGAGGGACCCACCCCCCCATGCACAAATCTTTGTGCACTGGACCCCTAGTTCTATAGATATTGAACCTCAGACTCAGAGTGATGAACAGATATTGAACCTCAGACTAAGAGTGATGAACAATCACAGTTACTAACGGCAGAGACAGACCTAGAGCTCAGGGCTGGGATGCTCCATCAGTGCTGTCTATATATGATGTGACACATGGACATTGTCAGCAGGAATTGGAGCTCTAGTTGACGAGGAAGGACTGGGCCGGGGCAGCCTCTGGAATGTCTGTACCTGACGAGGGAAACAGAGTACCACTTACTGAAGGAACCGAGTTCTCCACTCCTGAGTGGTTTCTTCGAATAATCTCACCAGCAGTGATTGACGTGGTCCAGCCTGGCTTGTGGTCATCCTCGAGCTCCAACGTGTCCCAGGATTGGCAGCTATTCTGGAGATGGAGGCAGGTGTTTCCTCCAGGAGCAGCTCTGACTCCCTTGCCTTTAGGAAGTGCAATGAGACCACACGTACGAAAGTGCTTTGAAAAGTGTGAAGCATGATACATATCCATTTATATAAATGGGGAAAATATTTAAAGTGCCTACTTTGTGTTATGCACAAAATATACCCAAGTAGATGAAAAAAATATGATAAAAATGCCCACTATGTATTGCTCGATTATTTTGCACCCCCCCCCCCCCCCCACAAACAGCCTTGGACTAGATTGTCTTCTTATTCTTTACAGGCAAGGAGGCGGTTATTGCTACCCCCAAATAAGAGGAGGCGAGGTGAGTAAACTGCCCAGGTTGGGGAGCCTGGGTGGGAAGCCTGGTATGTTGAATCCAGGGTGCTGTGTCCTGTGGTGAACTAGGGGGATCAGACATTCTGGCTGTGACAGAGGGCGAGGGAGCTGGACCAGGCCCCATGGAGGAGAGGCTGTTGGAAGGTGGATGAGGGGTTCACCAGGCAGCAGCCAATGGTCAGGGGCCCCAGGGTCTGAGGGAAGAGCCTGTGACTTGGCCTGAGTGACAGTGGTGTGGCCCCAAGAAGCCACAGGGCGGCTTCTTCTCCGCTCCTTTTCCTGCTTCGTGTCCTGTGGTTTAATACCAATGCACAGGATTCTCCTGCTTCGAATTGCAGTGTCTGTCTTTCCATCGAGTCATACTTCTTCCTAAGGAATGGCATTCTCAGGTAAGGAGGGCCCCCGCTTATTCACTTAAGATGTGAGCAACCCCTCACTAAGACTGTCAGCATCTAAGCTGGCATTTCTCCCAATGTGTCAGTGAAAACTCTGCCGAAGGCTGTCAGATTCCATTTGCCAGTTAAAGTCAGTAACTCGGTGTTTGCTCTCCGATGATGTGATTTCAGTGCCTGCATGCCCTCCAACGCAAGTAATATGTCCATCCTCATCTTCAGGCTTGTGTTCTGTGGACCATGGGCTATTCCTTTGGGCAAAACTGTTTGAAATATGTATCATCATGGTCAAACAGAAATGAGTAGACATGCTGGATATGCAAGATGTATAAAAGAACCCAGGAAATCAAGGCATGAAATGGGACATTTATAGGAATTTAACTTGCAAGAGGAGTTGAATGGGATGGGCATGGAGCCAGCACATTGTCATAACTGCTCCCCTCACTTAGACGTTCACTGTGAATTTTAAAACATCTTTTAACAGTTCAACATTAAAATCTGTCACATTGAGACCTGCTTTGGGACGTAGAAGTGCGGTGAATGGTCTGTGTTCCCGTTTGTTGAGGGAGGTGAGGCTCATGCTGGACCTTCTCAGGCACTGGTGAAGCTTCGGAAGCTTATGGTTTGGACAGAATCACTTAAGCAAGCAGCAGAAGAGAACGGACTAAACTTCAGGCCTGGTGACTGTCCTCCCAGGATTTTTATGAGAGATCTTGTCGCTAGTCTTTGTCTTGCCTTCACTTATTGGGAAAACCAGTGGAGGATTTCAGGGGAAAGTATGATTAGCAGAATAGTTCCATTTGCCGAACCTACTGAATGCCCCTCTCTGGCGACCTGAGAAAAGTTCCTTTTGAATTTGACTTAAAAGAAGGCCTCCATATCCTGAATCCGGGTGTGTCTAAAATGGCCTAGATCCTGATTTGTGATCCTGAGATTCTGCTTAGAGTTCTTTGTCTTTGAAATGGTTAAGGGAACAGAAGGGAGCCATTCGTATTATGTCTGTGCACCCAGACAAAGCACTGACCTTCACCCTCTCTTCCCAATCGCTTTCCTTTGCCTCCACCAGGTGCATGTTCTTCATGTTGTTGCATAACTGAGTCTGATTAGGGACATAAGTCTCAACTGCAGAAAATCACTTAGCTACTCTCCCAAATGCTGTGTTAATGGAAATAGCATTAACATGCAGAGTAATATCACAGTATCAGTCTCTCTCTCCTCCCCCCCCGCCCCGCCTTCTCTCCCCTCACCCCCAACACCCAATTCTCTACCACAATCATTATCTTGACTCAATATCCCTAATCACCATCTTGCCTGTTGGATTTTCAGTTCAATGCATCCTCCTTCATAGTCTTTTACTATGTCTTGCAAATAATGTGAAACAGGTGTCGTCTAAAAGTTGCTTCTGCTTTATGTAGTAAATCATTTCCAGAGGCTAACTTCTCTGTTTTTGTTCTGCAGATCTTTTTTCTCTGCACGTTTCCTGTTGGCCAATCCATCCATCCATTTATCTTAAATAACACTTTGTCAAGACCAGATCTATTCAGACCAAATGTTAGCCAACACATGGGTCATGCTTACACTTTGCACCCACCTCTCTCGTGCTCCAGGATGGGGAGCTGGGTTTGGTTTTTATCAGAATGCACCTATCAGGCTGTCCCTAAATGCGAAACAGTGGACACATACTATTGGTGTATTCTTTGTCTAAAGGTGGATGCAGCTGAAAGAGATTAAAAAAAAATTTCATCTCACTTTCTCTCTCAGAATGGTGTATTAGGAAAATCATAAAACAATTTAAAACAGTGCATAGTAAGAAATTAGATATTAAATCAGAGAGGTAAGGCCTTAGAGGCCATGTACACTTAGATTTGCACTGATGAAAGACAGGTTATTAAAGAATTATGTTAGGGTTTGAAAATGGGTAATAAGGAGTAATTAAAGAAGATGAAAGCAATAACGTGGAGATGGCTATTTTCTAGCTGTGCTCTAAGTGATTCTGTGTGCACTCATGCACACCATGGGCCCTGCCCCAGTGCAGGAGGAGTAGGGCGTGGCCACCACCCACAGCCCCAAACTGGCCTCTAACTGAAATTGAACCCAATGTGTGGATTCCCCGCTGCCAGCTGACCCTGGAAGAATGGCGGGTTTGAACTGCTTGAGCCAATTAAAAATATCCGTGTGTTAGTGGACTGGTACATATACATTAATTTAACCTGTGTAGAAACCAATGCTGTCCAACTGCTGTTATATTCACTTTGTGGATGAGTAAATGGAAGATTGGAGAAGTTAAATAACACACGAATTGGCAGGATTTAGACTAGCTGTAGGGCATATGCTCTCTCTCTGTATGTGTATGTGTTTAGGTTTAGAAAATTGTAGAGTCTTTTTTCTTCAGTTAAAAATATTCTTTATTGTTGAAAGTATTACATATGTTCCCCTTCTCCCCCCCTCCCCACCGACTCTCTGTAGCTCACCCCTACCCTGCTCCAGGCAATCTCTGCCCATTGTTTGAGTCCATGGGCCATGCATATATGCATACAAGGTCCTTGGCTGATCATCTCCACCTCTCACCCTCCCTTTACATCTTCCCTCTGAGACTCCACAGTCTGTTCTATGCTTTCATGTCTGTGGATCCACTCTGTCCATCAGTTTATTTTGTTCATTAGTTTCTACATATGAGTAAGATCATGTGATACTTGTCTTTCTCTGACTAGCTTATTCCACTTAGCATGATACTCTCCAGGTCCCTTCATGCTGTCTCAAAGGGTAAGAGATCCTTATTTTTTACCGCTGCATAGTATTCCATAGTATAAATGTACCACAGCCTTTTATCAACTCATCTGCTGCTGGGCACTTGGGCTGTTTCCAGATCTTAGCTATGGTAAATTGTGTTGCTATGAGCATAGGGTACATACATTCTTTCTGGTTGGTGCTTCAGGTTTGTTAGGATATAGTCCTAGACGTGTGATCACTGGGACAAATGGCAGTTCCACATTTACTTTTCTGAGGAAACTGCACACTGTTCTCCATAGGGGCTGTACCAGCCTGCATTCCCACTGGCAGTGACTAGGGCTCCCTTTTTTCCATGTCCTTAGGGTGTTGCTCTTTCCAATCGTGGACAGACAGGTGGGGGGAAGCGTGGCAGGGAGAGGCCTGAGGAAGAACTGATTAACCCTGGCTGAGGGCAGCGTGGGATGTTAGCATTCTTTATTTCACTCAACAAATGAATCATTGCAAAGATTAAATAAAATCTCTGTCATTTACTTTTTTTTTTTTTTAAAGGAAATTCCTGGTGATCTTCACAAGTTCTGCCTCAGGCATCCACAACAATGGGTTAACTTTTTCCTTGGTCTCAGTTTCATGTTTTCTCTGGTAAAAATACTTAATCCAGAGCACAAACCATATGATTTATCACCTGTTTAGAAATTCTTCTTGTCACTGTGTATTTTACCAGTAAATATTTAATCCTTGGCACCAATGCCACCCTGTAGATTAACTGTAGAGTTCATATTTGTAGCCAACCAAATTCTAAAATATCCCATAAAGAGAAAGATATTCCATCCACATAGTCCACTGGGAAACCATGCCAAAAGCAAACCCAAATAATACTGTCTGAAAAACCTTTGATTATTGGAAAGCTGGATCACTACAAAAGCAAGCTTTGGAGAACAAAAATACCTATATTGTATTACCTCGCTGGGGAAGCCCGATTGTCTTGTGCCCAGAACCTGACCAGACTAAACGCCTGGCTGGAGGCTGTGGGCCTTGTGTGGGTGGCCCCATCTGCTCAGCAATTCTGTATTCCTGTCATGGAGGCTTTGGTTTCAAAAGCATAAAACCACCAGATTGAGAAAATGTAAATCTTTCCCAGTTTGCTTCGGAAAATCCAAATGCCGTGAAATCGACATAGGTGGCTTGTGGAGAGTCGCTCATCTTCCTCCGAGAACGGGCCTTCAAGCTCCCCTCTCTCTCCAGAGCTGCTCCAGGCCATGCTGGGCAGCGGGCTCTGGAAGCTTTCTCTGCGTATCCTCTCCCCCTCCTGTGCATGGCCTATATCTTAAAGCACACTCTGCAGTTCCCCAGGTTTTGTTTATACCATTCACTTTTAAGAAACTGGCTTTCCTTCTTACTCTCTCCTAGGTATTCGAATCTTTAGTTTACTCAAGTGGAACAGAGAGCTCATTCATCTCTCCTGGAGACTTCCTTGATTTGAAGAAGTTAAACACACAATTCTTTATACAGATCTTAATTTTTATTACACGATTACCTTTTCTCTTTTGGCCATTTTCGTTCTTATTTCCTGGTAAATTGTTTGGCGAAAGATTTAAGTTTTAAAGACATCTAAACCTAAAAAAAAAAAAAAAAAAGCATAAAGTAAAAAGAATGAGAAATAACTATTAAAAACATTTACGATTTGAGGCGGAGCTTGAAGATGGCGATCGAACAGTTGGACTTGTTTTGACTCTGGTCCCAGAACAGATAAAAGTAGCGTCTGAGTCGCTCAGGGAATGTTGATTGGCAGCTGAGGGGCAGCGGAGTTTTCAAGGAAGGTAGGGAGCTGTCCGCTAGACAGGATTTCCTGGCGGGGTGGCCAGCACTGCCACGGCGGCGGTGGCGGCGGCGGCAAGCTGCGGGCTGCGGTTCGGAGAGAAGGCTGCGCCACCTTACCAGGAAAGGAGTAGCTTCTCTGAGGCCTGGAAAACTCCAGCGGAGAGGTCCATCGAGCAGCTGAGAAGCCCGAATCGGCGCAAACACGTGGATTCAAGGGAGTTCTTCGGTCACCCACGGAAAGGAGAAGGAACACCACATAACCAGACATCCTGAAAAGAGAGGCCACGGGGAGACAAAAACATAGTCCGCACGTGAAAGAAAAGCAGGCATCACCAGAAAAGGAAGTAAACGAGTCAGAGGCAAGCAGCCTACCAGAGCAAGAATTCAGAGTAATGATCATAGGATGGCTAAAAAGAATGGAAGGGAAATTTGACAATAGCCAAGAAGAAATGAGGAAGAACCATGAGGAACTGAAGAAAAGCCATGAGGAACTGAAGAAGAACCAAGAAGAAATGAAAAATGACATCGCTACCATGAAGAACTCAATAGAAAGCATCAAGAGTAGACTAGATGAAGCAGAGGACCGCATCAATGAGCTAGAAGATAAGATGGAAAAAAATACCCAAGTAGAGCAACTTCTAGAAAAAAAGATTAAAAAGCAGGAGGAGAGCCTACGGGAGCTTTGGGACAATACAAAACAAAATAATATTCTAATAATAGGGGTTCCAGAAGGAAAGGAAACTGAGGTAGACATGGAAAAAGTATTTCAAGAAATAATGACAGAAAACTTTCCTGAAATAGAGAAGAAAAAAACCACACAAATCCAAGATGCTCGCAGAGTCCCAAGCAAAATGAATCCCAGAAGACAGACTCCAAGGCACATTATAATTAAACTGGCAAACAACATCAACAAAGTAAGAATCTTAAAAGCAGCCAGAGAGAGACAGAAAGTTATATACAAAGGAACCCCCATCAGACTAGTAACTGATTTCTCAACAGAAACTTATCAGGCCAGAAGGGAATGGGATGAAATATATAAAGTCATGCAAAGGAAGGGTCTGAATCCAAGATTGATACCCAGCAAGGCTATCAATTGATACCCAGCAAGGCTATCAATCAAAACTGAAGGGGAAATCAGGAGCTTCACAGACAAAAAAAGACTGAAGGAATTTATCTCCACCAAACCAGCAATGCAAGAAATACTAAAGGGTCTACTGTAAAAATAAAGAAATAAGAAGTGAAGAAGGAACACGGGTATAGAATAAAAATGGCGTCAAATTAGTACCTATCAATAATAACCTTAAATGTAAATGGATTAAATGCTCCAATCAAAAGACATAGGGTAACAGATTGGATAAGAAAACAAGACCCATACATCTGTTGTCTACAAGAAACCCACCTCAGAAAAAGAGATGCACACAGACTGAGGGTGAAGGGATGGAAAAAAGTTTTCCAGGCAAAGGGAAATGAAAAAAAAGCTGGGGTAGCAATACTTATATCTGACAAATTAGATCTCGGAGTGAAGGACATAATAAGAGATAATGAAGGCCACTTCATAATACTAAAGGGAACAATCCAACAAGAAGAAATAAACCTGGTAAATATATATGCACCCAATACAGGAGCAACCAAATACATTAAAAAACTGCTGGAGGACATTAAGAGAGAGATTAATAGCAATACAATCATAGTAGGAGATTTTAATACCCCACTGTCACCCTTCGACAAATCATCTAAACAAAAAATCAGCAAAGAAATATCAATCCTAAATGACTCACTAGACCAGATGGAATTAATTGACATCTTCAGAACACTGCACCCCAAAGCCACAGAATATACATTCTTCTCAAGTGCACATGGTACATTCTCAAAGACAGACCACATTTTGGGACATAGGCAAAGTCTCTTCAAATTCAAGAAGATAGAAATCATATCAAGTATCTTCTCAGACCATAATGGCATAAAACTGGAAATTAACTACAATAAAAATAATCCAAAGAAATCAAACACATGGAGACTAAACAGAATGCTATTAAACAAGGACTGGGTTACCAGAGAAATCAAGGAAGAAATTAAAAACATCCTGGAAACAAATGACAATGAAAACACAACAATCCAAAAATCTATGGGACACAGCAAAAGCAGTTTTGAGAGGGAAGCTCATATCCTTACAAGCCTATTGCAAAAAAATAGAAAAAAGGGTAACAGATGATCTAACTCTACAACTCAAAGAATTAGAAAAGGAGCAACAAGAAAAGCCCAGTGTAAGCAGAAGGAAGGAAAAAACAAAAATCAGAGCACAGATAAACGACATAGAGACCAAAAAAACAATACATAAGATCAACAAAACCAAGAGCTGGTTCTTTGAAAGAATAAACAAGATAGATGGACCTCTAGCCAGGCTAACCAAGAAACAAAGAGGGAGGACCCAAATAAACAAAATCAGAAACCAAAGAGGTGAAATAACAACAGACCCCACAGAAATACAAAGGATTGTTACAAAATACTACGAACAACTGTATGCCAACAAACTGAACAACCTGGAGGAAATGGACATATTCCTAGAAAAATACAAACTTCCAAAACTCAATCAGGAAGAATCTAAAAATCTCAATAGACCAGTGTCTTGGGAAGAAATTGAAACAGTCATCAAAAAGCTTCCAGCAAACAAAAGCCCAGGACCAGATGGCTTCACAGGAGAGTTTTACCAAACATTCAAGGAAGAACTAAAACCTATCCTCCTCAGACTATTCCAAAAAATCCAAGAGGAAGGAACACTTCCAAACTCCTTCTATGAAGCCAGCATCACCCTAATACCAAAACCAGATAAAGACAACTCAATGAAAGAGAATTACAGGCCAATATCCCTCATGAACATAGATGCCAAAATCCTCAACAAAATTCTAGCAAATCGACTCCAGAAGAACATCTGCAGATCTCTTTGTAGATCTTTCTGGTTGGCCCCAAGTATCAATAGAACACAGGTGGTGGCTGACCTTGGTCTGTACCTTCTGTGAGGCCCCAGAGCCAGTGCACCCAGTGAAAAGCTTCACCCCATGTGGAAGCACAAACCAACTACCCCATAAGTGATACACTCAAGAGGAAAACTAAGTGGGTACCAGAGCCCTGCCGGAGTAAGTCCTGCTCTGTGGGATGGACCTCTGCACAGCTGATCTCACCTGGTGGTGAGTGGTGGCAGCCAGTCCTCGCAGTCTATCAACCTGCAATCAAGACTCTCCTACAATAGGATAGTATAACAGCCCACACAGAGGGGTGCACCTGGAGTGCTCAGCTTGTGTGATGGGAAAGACTGTCCCACTGGACCCAGAAAAACAATAACTCTACTACATAAAGTTATTCTAGCATGCTCAGGAGACTTAGCAGCTCTACCTAATGCATAGAAACAAACACAGGGGGCTGCCAAAATGAGGAGAAGATGAAACATGTCCCAAATGAATGAACAGAACAAAACTCCAGGAAAAGAACTAAACAAAATGAAGACAAGCAATCTACCAGATGCAGAGTTGAAAACACTGGTTACAAGGCTGCTCAATGAATTTAATGAGAACATCAACAACATAAAAACGGTCATGTCAGAAATAAAGGATAATGACCTGAAATGAAAAATAATTTACAGGGAATCAGCAGTAGAGTAGGAAAAACTGAGAATGAAATCAGTGATTTGGAATATCTTGCCTGAAATGTTTCTGTTGAGAAATCAGCTGATAGTCTAATGGGATCTCTCTTTTAGGCAACTAACTGCATTTCTTTTGCTACTTTTAAGATATTTTATTTGTCTCTATCTTTACCTTATGATGTGTCTTGTTGTGGGTCTCTTTGGGTTTATTTTTTGGGGGACTCTTTTGTTTCTTGAACTTGTGTGTCTTTTTCCTTCACCAGGTTAGGAACGTTTTCAATTATTATTTGTTCATATGGATTCTCAGCCTCTTGCTTTTGCTTTTTTTCTTCTGATATCCCTATTATGCAGATGTTGCCACACTTGATGTTGTCCCAGATATTTCTAAAATTATCTTCATTAAATAAAACTCTTTTTGCTGCTTTAATTGGGTGTTTTATGCTACATTGTCTTCCAAATTGCTGATTGACACTCTGCTTCAGCCTGTTGTTGACTTCTTCCTGTGTATTCTTCATTTCAGATTCTTTTTTATGCCTTCTATATCTCTTTTATGATTTCCACTTATTTTTAAAGTTCTCACTGAGGTTATCTGTTCTTCCCTTAAGTTCTTTGAACATTCTTATAAGCATTGCTTGAACTCTGTATTTGGTTGATTGCTTTTTTTCCATTTCTTTTAGTTCTTTTTCTGGGGATTTCTTTTTTCTTTTTCTTTTTTTGATATATTTTATTGATTTTTCACAGAGAGGAAGAGAGAGGGATAGAGAGTTAGAAACATCGATGATAGAGAATCATCGATCAGCTGCCTCTTGCACATCCCCTATTGGGGATGTGTCCACAACCAAGGTACATGCCCTTGACCAGAATTGAACTTGGGACCTTTCAGTCTGCAGGCCAACGCTCTATCCACTGAGCCAAACCGGTTTTGGCATTTTTTTTCTGAGGATTTCTGCTTTTTCACTTGGGGCATGTTTCTTTGACTCTCAATTTTGGCTGTCTCACTGTATTTGTTTCTGGGTATTAGGTAGATCTGCTATGTGTCCCAGTCTTGGTAGGGTGCCCTTGTATTGCAGGTGATCTGCGGGGCTCAGTAGCACAGTCTCCCTTATCACCAGAGCAAGGTGCTCCAGTAATGTTTCTTATGGGGGTAATGTAAGCCCTTCTCTTATAGTTGAGCCTTAATTGCTGTTGACCCATTTGCCGCTGACAGTGAAAATCAACTACATTTGCAGTGTACGAGCTGCTGTATGGGTGCTGATCCTATAGAGCAGAATTCTCTCCAGCAGGGTCTGGTCCCTTTGGATCTGCTGCTTGTGGAGCTCATTCAGTCACGCTCTGATGTTTTCTAAAGTTTGACACAGGATGTGTAGGTTCTGGGGCCTCTTGAGAGGGACACCAGCACAGGTCTATACCAGACACTGCCTGTGGCTGGTGCTAAGATATCGGTTTGGAGGTACAAAAATACACATTGTTGGCAGCATCTGCTGAGCCTGAGTGTGGGGGAAGGGCCAGGCTATGCACACAGGCCGTCTTCCTCCAGCACTGAGCACAGCAGCAAAGCAGCTAATGGCCAACACATCCTGAGGTCTGCCTCTCCCTGCCATCTATCTGTTAGTTTCAGTCACTGAAATAACCTCTGGGGGTATGCAAGTTGTGTGATGTAGGTCCTCAGGTCATTACCATTTAGGGGTGAGTGTTATTCACCAGAGTGACACAGACTTAAACTTGTGCTGGTTCTGAGGCCACTCAGCAAAAGTCCCAGGCTTCACCTAGGCCATTCAAACCCACTGGGTGCCTGCAGACTTTTGTGGTAAACCAGCGTCTGCTGGAGTCATCAGGGTGAGTCCAGCAGAGTTCACCAGGCCAAGAGAGACCAGGATTTGGCCATGTGAAGGGAGAGCTCTGCATATGAATAGTGGCATCAGTTAGACATGGAAAGGAAAAATGTTTTTCTCTCTTGAGCCAACAACCCAATCTCTTCTCAATTCTTCCTCTACCTCCTCAAGAGCCTTCCTAGAAATTCTGATAGGTCGGCCAGGCTGGTCACAAAAGCTGACAATTGTGCAGTGTATGAGCTCTGTAGGCCAGGGCCACTGGGAATCAGAGGGAGGAGCTAGTGAGGGCAAGGCACAGGTCAGGTTGGGGATAAGGCTCCTACCCCAGGTCCACGCAACTCGGTTCTGACACCTACTGAGTTCTCCTCCTAGAGCCCTCCAAGAAAGTCTCTATCATGGTCCTAGACAGTTGACTCCTCCACAGGGCATGTGTTTGGCAGGGTGGTGGACAGAGGGAAAAAGAGGGTGGGGCAATTGCATTCTCCCAGGCTGATGCTATATGGAGGGGAGTACTTGACCCAAGAAAGACAGCATTTGTGGGTGTGGAAGAGTGACTCTGCACAGGGACCCTCGCAGCTTTTTTATTTTTGGTTATGAGACTTACATTCAGCTAGTTTTCAGTTAGCTATTCAGGTTAATTGCCTGGTAAATCCAGTTTGTTCCTGAGAGCAGTTGCGTGTGGCTTCCTTACACTCTGCTGTCATCAGTCTCTTCATTTATTCTCTTAAAAGACTGAAGGAGGGTGCATGATGAACAGGTAGTGAAATGGTTAAATATGGGTTTGATCACCTAGGTCTATGCCACTTTCTAACTATATGTAACATCAGGTAAACTTTTAAATCTCTTTAAACCTAACCTTCCTTTTCATTGAAATGGGATATTATGGGTACCAACCTCAGGGTTATGAGACTTAGTGAGATAAAGCATGCACATTGCCAAGCAGAGTCCTCATTTTGTGAGCAGATACAAATGTATCTAATGAGTTTTTACTGTGTATTTGCTGACTTGTGTGCAATGAACACTCTTCATTGGTTCCTTCTTCACTGTCAATCCTGATGGTCCCACACTTGGTTCAGCACTTGTTGGGTGTCTTCTCATAACAAAATAATGATTATTGAATAACTGTTAGGAAAGGAAGTAACTTCAACCATCCTATATAATAAAGAGGTAATATATGCAAATTGACCATCACTCCAATACACAAGATGGCCGCCCCCTGTAGTCAAAGATGGCCTGCAGGGGAGGACAGTTGGGGGGTGACCAGGGTGGCAAGGGAGGGAAGTTAGGGAGTGATCAACCTGGCAGGCAGAAGTGGTTAGGGGCAATTAGACAGGAAGGCAGGTGAGTGGTTGAAAGCCAGCAGTCCTGGATTGTGAGAGGGATGTCTGACATCCCTTGAGGGATCCCAGATTGGAGAGGATACCAGCTGGGCTGAGGGACACCCCCCTCTCCCCGTGCACAAATTTTGTGCACTGGGCCTTTAGTCTAAAATAATAAAAGCATAACATGCAAATTGACCAGACAGCCGAATAGCAGAATGATCATTTGGATGACCTGGATGAAGCCAGGGCTGCCAGGGCCAAGGCAGCCGGGGCTTTGAGGATTGAGCCCCTTGCACGAATTTCATGCATCGGGCCTCTAATTTAATTTGAGTAGTTTTTAGAGGTTATGGAGCTCAGTGCTCTATGAGATGGAAACATTTCTGTGCAATACTCAGTTAAAGCAAACACACACAAATTCTATCTGGAAGTCTTAATCCCTGTCCCCAATTTACTCCAATTTTATTTATGTCACAACTAATATTTGCTGAGTGCCTACTGTTACTTAATTACATGCTCTATATATGTGATCTCAATTAATGCTCATAATAATCTTATAAAGCTTTGGTATTTCCCTCTATCCCCTTTTACTATAATGATGTATAGACTGAAGTTCAGAGAAGTTAAGCAATTTGTCTTTGGAAAAATAATAACAATATAATATAAAGTCTATTTGACTTCAAATTCTAAGCTTTGAGTCACTTCTCACACAGAATAAAACTGGAATTTTCTCTTCTGGATCATGTATTTGTTCATGATACAGGAACAAATAGCCCTCAATATGGCTATTTCTGGTAAATCAGATAGATGAGATTGGGTTAAGTTAACTTTAAGGAGATTTCTTACATAATGCCTTAAATATTTCAATAATTCTAATCCTCCCCCTCCCTTCCCTTTTATTTCTCCCTCCCCTCCCCCTCCCCCTCCTTCTTTTTGTAAACAGATAGCCATAACTTTAGCTCATAACATAGCATCATGTTTAAAAAGAATAGAAGCATACTTTTACTTTTTCACTATAAATTTACATTCTTCATACCTTTCTTTCTTGACTCTAAGGACAATGATGCCAAAGCATTTAGGCAGAAACTTAAAATAAAATTATTTTGACATTTAAAATTTTCCAAATATTTGACCTCATGTAGCCTAAACATCTAGATAATTAACCAAAGCTGTGTCTACAACATGGTAGCCAAATTGATACTGAACCATCTTAGTTAAACCGGCCAGCCCTGGCTCCAGAGTGTCTATCATTTCTGACCCTTGCCAATCCTATCGCTGTGTGGTTGGAGCCAGGGAGCCCATATACCTCACTTAGTTCATCTCGCCTTGTTAAGAAGCTGAGCCTCTTTCCTTCGGGTCATGTTTCAATGGGATGTTTGTATGCACTCTCTGAATTTTTATATTTTCATCTGGGAGTTTGGGTGAGGTGACTATGAAAAGCAGTCCTTCTTGTCCCATAGTTCTGCTGACCCCACCCCTTGGAATGCAGCTTCCTCCCCAGGGGTTACTCAGACATTCTATCTACCAAACTCTGTGGCCTGATATTTAAAACCTTTTCTTCACATTCCACTTCAGCCCCATTGTTCATGCCATAAAAATGGTTTCAGCCCCTCTGCATAACACTCCTTGTTGCCTTGCCTTTATCTGCCACAGTAACGTGTCAAGATAAGTCTTAACAGGACCTTTTTTCTTCATAATGTTTTATCCTTGACATTAAGGTGAACATTATTTCTCTTAAAACAACGACTTCTGTCCTTGGGTCTGAGCAGCCTGTCATTTCTCTGTGGGTCTCTTTCATTTTTGTTCTCGCCTCAGTGGAAATAATGGCGTCTCACTTAGTAATGCTTGCTAAGAAGATGGCAGGAGCCATTTCCCCATCTAACTGCAGGAGGCCTTCAGATTCCTCTGGCACCACTTCGTGTGCACAGATCCTTCAGCAGCTGGAGTAACTGACTGGATTTCAGCAAGGCTCCCTTTCCAAGCTTTTCCTAGCATTTTAATTCCCCTGGACGGGGTCTGCTGGCTCTTTGCACCTCGTTCAGCACCCGCAGTAGCTGCTCAATTGCTCCTGAATACTTACAGCAGCAGAGGCTGTTCCTAATGGTCCTCTGGGTCAGCACCCTGGGCTCCTGGGCGCCCCTGGCCTGGCTATGCTTCCTTCCCGTGACTTCACAGCGAGGGGCCACTGCAGCGGGAAGCCATTGCCTGGCTTGGAAAAGGAGACCTTTCACGTTCTGCCATGAATGTGTGACACTGAGCAGGTGTCGCTCCTCCTTCGGCCTTTGCTTCTCTCTTCTAAACACATGCGCTACATCAGCATATCTCTAAGGGGCCCATCTGCTGGGGGTCTTTCAAAAGCCCTGGATGTACTATTTAGTGGAAAGTTAGCGGAATTAGTTTGCAGGACATGATTATGACAATAATTACAATTCTCTTGATTTCTGACCAAGCAGACTGAACTGATGATTATCTTCAAAACTCTTGTTAACACCACCTTACGATACCCTGAGTTATTTAGCCAGTTTTATTTGCTTCATCTCCAACCATTGATATTTTCACTCCCTCCAGGAATGACCCACAAAACATCTGGCTTACTTCTGCTTCTGAGCTTGCATCTCATTCATTTTTCAACATCTGGAATGTTCTCTTTGTTTTTAATTATGTTTTCACAGCTCCACCCTTTCCTATAAAAACTCTGTAGTATATCCCTCCAAACCACTGCCTTTTTATTTTTTACTAGAGGCCCAGTGCATGAAATTCATGCAAAGGTAGAATATGTAGGCCTGGCCTGCAAATCAGGGCCAATTTGTGGGGAGGCTGGCAGGGTGATCAGGGGCCCTGCTGGCATCCGAGTTGGCTGGCCTGGGGCCTGTGGGCTGGGGTAGCTCCTGCATTGAGCATCTGCCCCCTGGTGGTCAGTGTGCATCATAGTGACCAGTTGTTCCACCAGTTGTTCTGCTGTTCAGTCGATTTGCATATTAGGCTTTTATTATATAAGATTTTAAAACATTCTTCACAGACACTTGTCTCTTCTTGCTTGCTAGATTGTTATGTTTTTGGAGAGACAAAATTATTAATTTTCTTTGTCTTTCATTACCACATTTAGTCTTGCCTGTCCTGTCTTTTGAGGAGTTAGTTGGCGGTATTTTATTTTTTATTTTTTAAAGGAAATGGACTTTTGATTAGAGCAGGTTGGTTTTAGCAAGATAGTGTCCTTGGCTCCTCGACACCTTGCAGCGTCTGCTGTGCAACTGGAAATACTTTTGGGGGTGTCATTTGATTCCCACATGTACTAGGAATACAAAGGAGTCTAAGTGTCATCTAAGTTTGAGGCTCTTACAGAAAAGCTTTCTACTCCAGTAACTTCAGAAATGGTGTGGATTGTTCTTTGTCTCATAAAGAATTCATTTCTAAGCTTTGGCTGGTGGCCAGCTCCAGGAAGTGTTGTTCACAAGCCATCAAGGACTGTGCATTCTCCACATTCTTTGGGTAATGCAATCCTCAGCCCAAATCGATTCCAGAAGTCTGATCTTCCAAAAGGGGCCAATACTGTGAGCTTGCTAAACTGTTCCCCAGGCTCCCTCTTGCCTACCACCCCAATCAGCCTCAGTCTTAAGAAAGCTAATCAAGGAGCAAAGCAAGGAGTTTGCTGAAACCAAAGTTGCAGAGATCTGAGCAAGTTGATGAGCTTGGCAGCTTGTGTTTCAAGAATTTGTTTCATGGTTTGGATAAAGTCTGGTTATGTACCCTCCAAACATCCTTAGTTAGATTTAGTAACATGTCAATGCACGTTGTTAAAATAATGGGTTTTCTTTATCCCCCTCTTTCTTTTTATTTATTTTTAATTTTTAAAAAATCTTTATTGTTGAGAATATTATAGATGTCCTCCTTTTTTCCCCCTCCATTGTCCCCCTCCACCAAGTTCCCATCCCACCCCAGGCCGTCACCACCCTTTTGTCTGTGTCCATAGGTAATGCTTATAAGATCTTTGGTTAATCTCTTCTACCCTTACCCCCCCCCCCCCCCTCCCCAATCTGCTTCCTTCTGAGATTTATCAGTCTGTTCTATGTTTTCATGCCTCTGGTTCCATTTTATTTACCAGTTTATTTTTTATTAGATCCTTGTTTGTTTATTTTGATTTTTAGATACAATTATTGGTAGATATTACTTATTGCCATTTTATTGTTCATATTCCTCCTCCTTGTTCTTCTTTTTCTTAAAGAATACCTTTCAGCATTTCATATAATACTGGTTTGGCGGTGATGAACTCCTTTAGCTTTTTTTGGGGTCTGTGAAGCTCTTTATTTTACCTTCAATTCTAAATGATAGCTTTGCTGGGAAGAGTAATCTTGATTATAGGTCCTTGCTTTTCATCATTTTGAATATTTCTTGCCACTCCCTTTTGGCTGCAAAGTTTCTGTTGAGAAATCAGCTAACAGTCATATAGGTGCTCCCTGTGGGTAACGATCTGATTTTCTCTTGTTGTTTTGAAGGTTCACTCTTTACCAGTTTATTTTTTTATTAGATCCTTTAACTTTTGACATTTAAATTATGATATGTCTTGGTGTGGTCCTCTTTGGGTTCCTTTTTCTTGGGACTCTCTACACTTCCTGGACTTATAAGTCTATTTCTTTCACCAGGTAGGGGAAGTTTTCTGTCATTATTTTCTCAAATAAGTTTTCAATGTCTTGATCTCTCTCTTCTCTTTCTGACATCCCCATAATTCAAATTTTGGTATGCTTAAAATTGTCCTAGAGGCTCTTTACACTATCTTTATATTTTTATATTTTTTAATATTTTTTCCTTTTGCTCTTTTGATCGTGTGTTTTTTTGCTCCTCATATTCCAAATTGTTGATTTGATTCTTGGCATCCTCTACTCTACTGCTGGTTCCTTGTAAATTAATCTTCATTTCTGACTAGATTTTTTTCATGTCTTTGAAGAGTTCTAAGATCCTTGAAATTCTCACCAAGATCCTTAAAGCTCTCATTAAGTCCCTTGAAGCTCTCATTAAGATCCTTGAGCAGCCTTATAACCATTGTTTTGAACTCTGTATCCAGTAGTTTGCTTTCTTCCATTTTATTTTGGTCTTTTTCTGAATATTTCTTCTTTTCTTTTATTTATGCCCTATTTCTTTGTCTGCATTTTGGCTGCTTCCCTGTGTTTGTTTCTATGTATTAAGTACAGCTGCTGTGTCTCCTAGAATTTGTAGAGTGGATTGTGTAATAGGTGTCCTATAGGGCCCAGTGACTCAGCCTCTCCAGTCACCTGAGCTGGGCACTCTAGATGCACTCCTGTGTAGGCTGTGTGCACAGTCTTGCAGTTGAGCCTTGATTGCTGTTGGCATCACTGACCTCTAGGCCAATTGGCTGTGAGGAGCAGTTGCTACTATAGTGGAAGAGCCACTGTGCAGGAGACACCCCTATGGAGCAGGACTTGCTTTAGTGGAGCTTTGATGCTCACTGAGTCTGCCTCTGGAGGGTGTTGCTTGTAGATACAGAGTTGTAATCTGCTATGGTCTGAAGCTGTCCACTGGGTATGCTGGCTCTGGGGCCTCCTGGGAGGTGCAAAGTCAACCACTGCCTGAGGCCAGCTGGAAGAAGCTAAGAGAGATCCGTAGGTGGCTGCTATTTGTATTGAGCTTAGAAGTGCCCAGGAGAGGCCAAGTTATGAATCAAGGCAGGATGGCACCAGTTCTAGGTCTTCGGCCTCTTATTGATAGGATTTGGGCACACTGATGCCAGCTGCTTCTTATCTGAGAGATTTTAGTAAAGTCTGAAGCCTGAGCCAGGATACGCCATTTATATACAAAAGCCACTGAGTGGGGCGTGGTTTCAGGATGGCTGGAACAGTGTGAGCCAAGCTGATGGAAACTCAGATATGGCTGCCAGTCAGCTCTGTGAAGGGAAGGTCCCAGCACAGGAACAATAAACCCTGTGAGCACCCCTGCCAGGAGAAAGTTGCCCATGAGTTCTTGCTCCAATGCTAGGCAATCCAGTTCCTCCCTGTATGTCCCTGAGTCACCCTAAACCATTGCCCTATTGCTGGAGCCCAGAGGTATGGAGTCTGAGTAAATCCGTGGGCTGGCCCTGATAAGGTCTCTAGTAGCCTCCATGTCACGCAGCCACAATTCCTGCTGGTTTTTGCAGCCTGAAGTTATGGGGACTTCTATTCCCAGCTCTGGGACCCTGGGCTAGGAGTCTGTGTGGGGCTGGGACCCCTCGCTTCTCATGGGAGATCTCCACAGTGGAAATATCCCTTATGATTAAAAACAGGCCACATGTGGGTGTTGAATCAGCCCATTTCATGCTTCCACTCCTCCTATCGGTCTTGATGTACTTTTGTTTTTACTTCTCTGGCTGTAGGACTTCCATTTAGCCAGATTTCAGGTGGTATGAATGACTTATGTTTGAATCCCAGCTCTGCCACTGGTTATGTGAGCATAGGCAACTCTCTTTACCTTTCTGAGCCAGATTTGTCTCATTTCTGTAGTGAGAGTAATCTCTGAAGAGGGACCCATGTTTTACAGGTGAGGGGGGAGTCTGGGAACTGGTAATGTTTAATTTCTTGATCTGAAAAATAATTAAATGGGTGTCTTCATGCTGTGAAAAGTCATCAATTACACATTTATGTCTATATTTTCCTGTCAGAGTTTTATATTTGAATAAAATTTTTATTAAAGAAAATAAAATGAAAAAAGTTGGATCTAACCTCATTGATTATTTTTCCAGTTTTGGTACTCAGTGGTTATAATTATAGTGTCATATCAAAATACAATTGTTATGAGAAACTAGCCCATAAACTCTCTGCCACAGCTATCTACACTAATAAAAAAGAAAGATGCTAATTGACCGTACCTTTGCTATGCCCACAGCCAATCAGGAGTGATATGCAAATGAACCCAACTAAGATGGTGGGTAAATTTTCATAAGCAGGCAGGGCAGGCAGCATCTGACTTAACCTGCAGGGTCCAGGCCACCATGGACCCTGCAGGCCTGGTGGGCAGCACCTGACGTCACCCGTGGGGACCGAGCAGGTGGCATTAATTGCACCTGATATCACCCGTGGAGTCCAGGCAGCAATTTGGACCCTGAGTTCCAGCAGGCAGCACTTGATGCTTCTCACAGGATCCAGACAGGTACTGGGACCGGCCAGGCAGCATGGACAGCACCGGATGCTACTCATGGGGTACAGGGAGCGACTGGGCAGGTGGCATAGACAGTGCCTGATGCTACCCTCAGGGCCCAGCAGCAATGGGGCCCAGGCAGGCGGCATGGATAGCACCTGATGTCCCCCGTGGGTCCAGGGTGCGATTGGACTGGGAAGGCAGCATGGACAGTTCTTGACTTTGCCTGCGGGGTCTGTAGGCAGGGTGGCCAGGGTCCCAGGGATCCCTGGGCTGCTTGAGAACACTGGTGGAGCCTTCATTTTGAAGTCTATTTTGTCAGATATGAGCATTGCCTCTACAGCATTTTTTTTTCTTTTTCATTTGCATGGAAAAATTTTTTCCATCCTTTCACTCTCATCCTGTGTGTATCATTTGTTCTGAGGTGGGTCTCTTGTAGACAGCATATAATTGGGTCATGTTTTTGTATCTATTCAGCTACCCTTTGCCTTTTGATTGGAACATTTAATCCATTTACATGTACGGTTGTTATTGATAAGTACTTGTTTATTTCCATTTTAATTCTGCATGCCTAGGTTTCTCTCTCTGCTTCTTCTGTTTATTATAGCAGTCCCTGTAGCATTTTTTGAAATGCTGGCTTGGTGGTTATGAACTCCTTTCACGTGTGTGTGTGTGTGTGTGTGTGTGTATCCAGAGAGCTCTGTATTTGACCATATATTTTGAATGATAGCCTTGCTGGATATAGTAATTTTGGTTTCAAATGCTTGCTTTTCCATTACCTTGAGTACTTCATGCCAGTCCCTTCTGGCCTGTAGAGTTTCTGATGAGGAATCAGGTGTCAGCTAGCCTTATGGGAGCTCTGTTGTAGGTAACAGTTCGCTTTTCTTTTACTACCTTTATGATTCTCTTTTTGCCTTTAATATTTGGCATTTTAATTATGATGTGTCTGGGTGTGGCTCTGTTTGGATTCTTTTTGCTTGGTGTTCTCTCTGACTCCTAAATGTTTGTGCCTTTTTCCTTTACCAGGTTAAGGAAGTTTTTTGCCATTATTTCTTCAACCACATTCTCTATACCTTTCTCACTTTCTGCCTCTTCTGGCACACCTGCTATTCTAATATTGTTACATTTATCATTGTCCCACATCTCCTTTAAGCTGTCCTCCCGTTTTAAATTTTTTTGTTGTTGTTGTTCTCTGATTGTTGATTTTTTTAACCATTTCCACTAATTCTCTGATTTGATCCTCAGCTTCCTCAATCTGCTGTGTATTCCTTCTGGTGTGTTCTTTACTTGTGCTATGTCATTCTTTATTTCTGTTTTCATAGTTACTATATTTTTCTAATGATGTTGAGCATTTTTATCATCATTACTCTTACTCTGTATCAGAAAAATTTCTTATCTTCATTGCATTTATCTCTTCTTCTGGAGAATTCTCTTGTATTTTCATATGAGAATTGTTTTTTGTCTCCTCATTTGAGCTGTTTGGGTTTGTGACTATGTATTAGGTAGATCTTTTGTGCCTCACAATCTCTAGTGCAGGACAGTGTCAAATGTTGTTTCTGACTAATTATATCAAGCAAAGACTCAATAACTCCAGAGATCATCTCTGTCTTCAGACTGATAGGATTATGCCTAGAATTGCCCTTGGGCAGTTGTCCTCAGTTATGGTGAGACACTTGCTTCTGCCTGGAGGCTAATTATTAATTTTAGTATCTTAAGTGGCCTTATGAACTCTGCACTGTTGGGCAAGGTATTTTGCAATAGGGTAGATCAACTGTCTTTCCCTCAGGCAAGGTCACCTTTATAGCAAATGCCTGTCTGAAAAGATGACCTTCACAGCATGAGGGAATGACTCAGCACAGAAAACCAGGGTGTCTGCCTTCTGAGCTCTGACCCCAGAACCCCTTATCCTGGCTTTTGCTCACACAGCTCCTGTCCACTCTGCCCTCCCTCTGCTGGAGCACAAGGTAGTGGCTCCACAAGGAATTTTTTAAGTTGGCCCTTTAGGAGGGTCTCTGAATTTCCAGCTGGTCTGCCCTGGCAGACAGCAACCCTGCTGCTTCTCACAGCCAGATGTTATGCAAATAACCTTCTCAGTTCTGGAGGTCTTTGTTGTGGTTCAAGCTTGGAGATTATTGTAGATCCCAGAGTTCTCATTGGCAACCCTTCACAGCTGAGATATCTCTCTGGAATTTCAGCTGCTGTCTGTGGGTTCCTGGCCAATGCTTTCCTACTTCTGCCTCTCTTACCAGTTTCTATGTGGTCTCCATTTCAGTTCTTGGTTATCAGGGTTCTTTCTAGTAAGTCTTCCATTGGTTAGTCAGGCATTTTTTCTATATTTTAGTTGTAATTCCAGTTTGTTCCTGGGAGCATGTCCATGCAGCATCTAATTATTCTGTCACCATTTTAAATATATATTCTACATCAAGGAAGGTGACTTTAATTGCCATTTTATTCTTTATATCCATATCCCTCAATTTTCCTCCCCCCCTCCTCCCGCCCTCCTCCTCCTCCTCCTCCTCCTCCTCCTCCTCCTCCTTCTTCTTCCTCTTCCTCTTGTTCCTCTTACTTTTCCTTCTCCTCCCCTCCTCTTCCTCTTCCTCCTCCTTCTCTTCTTCCTCCTCCTTTTCCTCCTCTTCCTTCTCCTTCTTCATGTTAAAGAAGATGCTTTAATATTGCTTGTAATACTTACTGTTTTGGTGACATTGAATTCCATTAGGTTTTTATTGTTTGGCCTGAAATGTTTCTGTTGAGAAAGAGCTGACCATCTAATGGGAGCTCCCTTGTAGGTAAATAACTGGTTTTCTATAATTTAGTTGTAATTTTGAAGTGGTCTTGGAACGAGGGAAGCGGAGTGTCTACTTGCTCTGCCATATTTACTAAAATTCTCATGTATGTTCTTTTATTAAATGCTCCCTATTTATAGTTTGAGAGAAAAGTGACAATTTACAATAATTTATTTCCCACTAATGAAGATGTCATCTCTATTTTTTGTTTTACTTTGCATCATCTTTTGCAAAGTCTTCTTTTTCAGCTAATAAATGAACATTTCTTGTTTTGCTTTTGACTCCTTATAGTTTTTCTTTTACTGTTATGTGTAACCTACATTTACTTAGTCAGATTGCCTTGCAATTATTGGGCAAAACTTGCTGTCTATATTGCTCTGCAGGATACAGAGGGACAGCCATGTAATGCATCGGACACCGTGGTGATAGCATTGCGATGCTTGCTGGAGGATCCCCTAAGAAACAGAAAGGTCAGGTAAATGCAAGTAACTCTGTTGCTGCATGCTCTCATGAACCTTGCTTCTGAGACGTTGTGTTTAAAGGCTTGCTGGCTTACTAGGGTCCTTTGGCTGCTGACATACAGAGTTATCAGGTTCAGTTTGAGAGTCCAGAAGACTTTTCTTACATTTCATCTTTAGTTTTAACTCACTCCAATGCACTAGAAGTGCTGGATTTTATTCAGAAAACATGGAGTCAGGCCCTGACTCTTATTCCATGGCTCGATGAGCCACCACTGATGGAAACTTTGTTTCATTATCTTTATTTTTCCCCATTTTTTAAATTAAGGTATTATATATGTACATATCTTACCATTGCCCACTACCCACTCTACTACAATACATGTCCTCACCCCCCAGTGTTTTGTGTCCATTGGTTATGCTTATATACATGCATACAAGTCCTTTGGTTGATTTCTTATCTCCCCCACCTCTCCCTAACCTTCCTGCTGTAATTTGACAGTCTGTTTGAAGCTTTACTGCCTCTGTATCTATCTTTTTATTCATACTATGTAATAAAAGAGTAATATTCAAATTGACTGTACCTCCGCTACACCCACAAGCCACGCCCACCAGCCAATCAGGAGCAAATATGCAAGTAAACCCAACCAAGATGGCTGTGACCACAGAAAGCAGGAGGGAGGCTTGGGTTTCCCGGGCAATGGAGGAAGCCAAGCTTTCCGCCTGCCCTTGCTGGCCAAGGCCTTCACTCAAGGCTACAAAGTTTCAATGATAGAAGATAAATACATTCAAACAGAAATGGCAGCAGCTATGCAGCTGGAAAGAGCAGGAGGCTAGGGTGGCCAGCAGCGATGAAGGAAGACAAGCTTCTGAAGCCCTGGCCTGCCTTGGCCTCCCCACCAAGCTACAAAGTTTCAATTGTAGAAGATAAATAAATCTCAGATACCAGGAGGGTGTGGCTGGCCTGAAAACCACCACAGGCCTCTCGCTCAGGCTGCCCCACACCCCAAGGGAACCCCACCCTGATCTGGGACACCCTTCAGGGAAAACCAGCTGGCCCCCACCCGTGCACCAGGCCTCTATTCTATCTAATAAAAGAGTAATATGCAGATTGACCATCACTTCAACACACAAGATAGCTGCCCCCATGTGGACACAAGATGGCCAGCAGGGGAGGGTAGTTGGGAGGGACCAGGCCTGAAAGGGAGGGCAGTTAGGGGTGAACAAGCCTGCAGGGGAGGACAGTTGGGGGACAGTTGGGGGTGACCAGGCTGGCAGAGGAGGGCAGTAAGGGGCAAACAGGCTGGCAGGGGAGCAGTTAGGCATCAATAAAATAGGCTGGCAAGGGAGTGGTTAGGGGGTGATCAGGCTGGCAGGCAGAATCAATTAGGGGCAATCAGGAAGGAAGGCAGGCGAGCAGTTGGGAGCCAGCAGTTCTGGATTGTGAGAGGGATGTCCGACTGATCCCTAAACGGGAAGTCAGACATCCCTTGAGGTGTCCAAGATTGGAGAGGGTGCAAGCTGGGCTGCAAGACACCCCCTTCTGTGCTCAAATTTCATGCACCGGGCTTCTAGTCAGTTTATAATGTTCTTTATTATCCACAAATGAGAGATCATGTGGTATTTTTCTTTCATTGACTGGCTTATTTCACTTAGCATAATGCTCCATCCAGGTTGCTGCAAATAGTGAGAATACCTTATTTTTTATGGCAGCATAGTATTCCGTTGTGTAGTTATACCATAGTTTTCTGATCCAGTCATCTGCTGGATCAGAAAGGCTGTTTCCAAATCTTAGCTATTGTAAATTGCGCTGCTATAAACATAGGGGTGCATATATCTTATCTTTAAAACAGAGAGATAAAAACTATTTTAACCAACTTATGGAGTTATTGTAAAGTATAAATAGGTTGATATATTTGAAATTGCTTTGTAACAATCCTTTCTAATAGAAATAAATATGAGCCCCAAAAGTAATTTCTCTATGTCACATTATATAAATAAAATTTGGAGGAATCCAGTCAAATTAATATTAATGATTATTTTATTTACTCCAAAATAACCAAAACATTATTATTTCAACTTACAACCAACATAAAAAAAGTTATCAAGGAGGATTTTTCTATATTAAGTTTATGAAATCTAGAGTATTTTATATTTATAGCACATCTCAATTTGGGTGCTAAATTTTCATCAAATATACTTGATATGTGTTTAAGTGACACAATATTTATAGTTTTACTAAACTTAAAAAAGGACTATTAGTAATGGAATCAAGTATTGATTTTTAAAATTTAATTAGCTTAAAAATTAGTTTTCTTTCTTTTTTTCTATTTTTTATTGATTTCAGAGAGGAAGGGAGAGGGAGAAATAGAAACATCAATTATGAGAGAGAATCATTCATTGGTTGGCTGCCTCCTGTACACCCTCTACTGGGGATTGAGCTAGTAACCCAGGCATATGCCCTTGACCGGAATCAAACCCGTGATCCTTCAGTCTGCAGACCCATGCTCTATCCACTGAGCCAAGTTGGCTAGGGCTAGGAATTAGTTTTCTTAATTATATTAACCACATTTCAAGAGCTCAGTGGCAATATGTGCTGCAGCTTCCTTATTGGATAGTGCCAAGGCCTACACTGTTTGGTCTACTCACCTGAGAGGCCTTAGGAGGGCTCTCAAATCTCACTCTTTCGCTTTGTGTCTCCACATGAAAGAAACATTTCCTTTTCCTTGACCTACCAAAGGACTTCCCCCCAAAACAACCCTAGCTTTCCCCACAACTGGACAACAGATGCTTCCCTTTCAGTAGTCAGAATTTATTTTGATTATGGGTAAAGGCACAGTCTGAGAAGTAAATACATCTCTAAGAGTGAGGGAAAGAGGACCAAAATAGACTGAAAAGTCTATTTCTGACAGTAATGCAACCAAGAGTACCGGAAACAACTCACACAGGGAGCCCCCGAGAGGCCGGATGTAATGTGAGCTGAGGAGAAAGAAACTCCATGCAACTCAGTGCAAAGCCAGCAGCTGGCTCTTGACTTTGGGTCTGGCTATGCTCAGTAGCTCAGGGTACGCTGGAGCCTCACAGGGGCCACCTGTTTGGGATCTGCTTGCAGAAGGGAGTCAGAGCATTGGGCCAATGAGAAAGGACACTGAACTCCAAGCAACTTTTTTTTTTTTTTTTTTTTTTTTCATGAATTCATCCTGGGACTTAATGTATTTATCTCCTTCTTCTTGAATAACAGAATGAAGAACTTTTTATAATTTTTCTCTTTCTCTATAGAAGATATTCTCAAAGAACCTACTGCATCCTGTCAGGTTGGACTGTTTCAGCAAACACTTACCTAGCCCTTTCCTTGTCCCTGACAGTGCTCTGAGCACTTTGCTTATGCTAACTAATTTAATTTTTACAACAAGTTTATGGGACAGATACTGTTTAATCTCCACATTACAGATGAGGAAACTGAGGCAAAGAGAAGTGAAATATCTTGCCCAAAAATCATACTCCAATAAATGCTGGGATGGAATATGAGTCCCATATTCTGTAGGGAGAGGGCCTCTGTGACCATCTCACAGGGCAAACAGAATGTGGGGAGGGGGGAGAGGATGTAAGAACAAGGAACTGTGAGTCTAGCCAGCATCCTGGAGGAAACTACCGAGGTGCCCCCCTCAAGGAGACAGGGGGAGGGGAGGCAAGTGGATAAGGCCTCAGCCCTTCTTTTAAATGGCCAATGGGAGAGGGCAGACCTGGGCGACCTATGAGGAATCAGGTGACTCCCTGGTGCTCAGCCAATGAGGAGCTGGAAGAGGGACTCACATCCTCCAGAAAGACAGCCTGTGATCACCGTTCAATGTGTGCCTGTTCAACCAGAAGGATACCCAATTTTCACCACACTTCTGTCTCTGCGGCCATTATTTTAACTCAGGCAGGTGAGCATTTCTCACAGACCTACCTATTGGTAACAACTTTCTTACGTGACTAAGGTAAGGTGACCAAATCGTCACCAACCTGATGTGGGAAAAATTGTTGAAAATCGGGACTGTCCGGCCCAAAGCGGGTCCATCTGGTCACCTTAGACTAACGATGTATCCAGGACTCAACTTCCCAGCCCAGGCCAGAGGCGGAGAGACCTTGCTCCAAGCCGCTAGAGATTCCCCAGTTAATGATGAAGTCAGAGGACGCCTGCTGGCCCACTCCCCCCTATGGGATGCCCAGATCGCTCTGGCCTCTGTCCAAATTCTGCTTCATCCTTCAAGGCTCAGCTCAAAACAAACCTTCTCCATAGGTTTTCTTAAATCTCTCCCAACCTTTGCTAAATCTTATATATTTCTAGTTGGAATATAAGTATAATATAATACTGTATCTTAAAACATGCACTGTGGTTTTAAGTAACCTAGATTCTAACGCAGTTCTGTCAGCAGTTAGCTATGTACATGTGGGCAGTGTTTTTCACCTCTCAGAGCCTCAGTTGTCTTGTCTATAATGGGATGAGATGATATTTATAGAATAGGCTATTATTTGCTCTGAATTTATGCGCACAAAGGGTTTTGTTGAAGTCCCTAATGAGTGTTTTAATACTTTGAAATCACAACTGGGCTATGGGGCGAGGTTCTTCTCAACAGGAGCGTGTGAGAAGGCTCAGCAGACGCAGCCCTTGAAACCGGCCACGGCTGTGCTTTAAGAGTCCAGACCACTTGCCGACAAACCTCGCCCGCCGAGGACAGGGCCCTGTGCGAAGTGGCAGATATGCAGCAGGCATTTTCAGCAAACAGAGAGATGGTTCTCTCTCCGGTGTGGTTAACACATGGGAGGGATCACTGACTAGTCAGGCCTCCCTCAAGATGATCTGGAACAGCAATCAGACAGGAGGGAAGCTCAGATAGGCGATAAAATGGTCAAAACCCCGAACATAGCCAGTGTCGGTGAGGATGTGGGGAGACTGGGACGCTCCTACACCCATGGTGGTTATGTAAAGTGGTATAGCTGCTTTGGAAAAAAGGGTGCAGGTTCCTTAAAAATGTAAACATAGAACCATCCTATGATCCAGCAATCCTGCTTTGGGTATATTTCCTTAAAAGCTGATATCTGCAGGTCCATGCTAATTGCAGCACCCTTCACAATAGCACGTTTTACAATAGAAACGCCCTGAGGTCCAGGGACAGATGGATGGATAAAGGAAACATGATGCACACATCCCACGGAATATTATTTGCCCTATAAAAGGGGGACTCTGGTGTTTGCGACGACGACATGAATGACCTGGAGGACCTGCCTCTGGATGGAGCAGGCTAGTCCCGGGAGGCAAGCACACGTTGCAGCTGCCTGCGGTGACAAAGCAGACCCGGCCCCCCTGAGGGCTGGAACCCCGGGAGTGCGGCCACGCGGGTCAGAGCCAGGCCCGGGCTCGGACTTCAGCCGGTGGACAGGGGCTCCAGCCTCGTGTCCCTTTGCCCCGGGACCTGGTCCCGCTGCCCCTCCGCGCCCCTCTCCTGCTCCCTGCGCCCCCCGGTGCGGGGGAGTCCCCCAGTCTGCGCTCCCGGGCGATGGCCAGCCCCCTCCTCGGCCCATTCGCAGACGTGGCGTTCCGCGGGGAAGGCGGCTGTGGCAGCAGCGCGGCCGCTCTGGCTGCGCGGGAACCAGGGACCCGGCGGTTCGACCCGAGGAACCGGCTCTGGGCGGGCGGCTCCCCGGGCGGGCTGCCAGGGCAGAGGGCAGAGGGCAGAGGGCAGAGGGCAGAGGGCAGAGGGCAAGGGCGGGGCGGGCGGCTCCTCTCCAGGCCGCCATGTCCCATCGCAGCGTCCCCGCTGGCCGGGCCTCACTGGCCTCTCCACGACCTCGGGGTCGGCCTCTCCGGCTAAGGCCGGTGCAGGCGTAGGCCCCGCCTGCCCCATCCCTGCCACCTGGAGCCCGGCGGCAGGGTGTGAGGGCGGGGATCCCACCGTCAGAGGGGTGGGCGTGCGGTCAGCGCGAGGGCCAGGCCGCCACCCCCTGCGGCCGCTCTCCGGTGGTCCAAGCCCGCAGGGCCCGGGCTGCTCGGAGCCCTCAGCCGGTCCCGGCTCCGGAGCAGGCGCCCAGCGGCCTTTCAGGAAACGCACCAGCGGCCCCTGGGATGGGCCGGGGCCAGGGTGGGCCAGGCAGAGCGGGCAGGACCCTGGCCAGGCGCCTGTCATTCCCGCTCTGTCCTGAGGGCGGCGCTGGCCTGCAGGCAGCACTCCCCACCTGCTTGCAGCAGGGGGGCAGGATGGCGTGGACCAGTGAAAGGACTGAGCAGGTGGAGGAGGAAGGCCCTCCGGGAGGAGATGCCCTAAACCTCATCCGCCAGGAAAGCCGGCCCGCCTCCCTTCGGGCAGCCCTGCACCGCCCGCGCCTCTGCGGGGCCTCAGCCACCAGGGCTGAGCCACTGCAGGGCGCCCGGGAGCCAGGGTGACCCCACATCCCAGCTCAGAGCTGAGCCAGTCACCCCACACCACCCCTCTGCACAGTTAGCTGTGCACAGAGGCTAGAGGAGAGAATGAAATGGTGGGGATGGGGGAGGGGGGGTAAAAGTGAGGGGGTGGGGTGAGGTGGTGGTGGTGGTGATTTTAGCATTTATGTTCATCAGGGATACTGGCCTGTAATTCTCTTTCTTTGTAGTGTCTTTATCTGGTTTTGGAATTAGGAAAGTGCTTGCCTCATAAAAAGAGCTTGGAAATATTCCTTCCTCTTGGATTTTTTGGGATAGTCTGAGGATAGGCGTTCTTTGACTGTTTGGTAAAACTCCTCTGTGAACCCAGATCAGGTCTTTTGTTTGCTGCAAGTTTTTATTTTTATTTTTTATCACTGCTTCAATTTTATCAGTTTATGTTTCAAGTTTTCTGATTCTTTCTGATTGAGTTTTGGAAGATGGTATTTTTCTAGGAATATATCCATTTCATCAAGGTTGTACAGTTTGTTGGAATATAGTCATTCATAGTACTTTTTAAATAGTCCTTTGCATTTTTAAGAGGTCAGTTGTTACCCTGCCTCTTTCATTTCTGATTTTTTAAATTTAGTTTCTCTCTTTTTGTTACTTGATGAGTCTGGCTGAAGGTTCATCATTTTTTTTTTTAATGTTTGCAAAGAACCAGCTCTTGGTTTTATTGATCTTTTGTATTGCTTTATAGACTCTATGTCATTTACTTCCACTCTGATCTTTATTATTTTCTTCCTTCTACTTACTGTGGATTTTTCTTGTTGTTCTCTTTCTAATTCTTTAAGTTGGAGGGTTAGATAGTTTATTAGATTTTTTTTTTTTTTTTAAGCTAGTCTTATAGTACTATGTATTTCCCTCCCAGAACTGCCTTCACTGTGTCCCAGGGGTTTGGGGATGTTATGTGTTCATTTTCATTTGTTTCCAGGAAGTTTTTCATTTCTTTCTTGATCTCTTTTGTAAGCTATTCATCCTATCTAATAAAAGAGTAAGATGCAAATTGACCATCACTCCTCCAACACACAAGATGGCTGCCACAAGATGGCCAGGAAGGGAGGGTAGTTGGGAGGGACCAGGCCTGCAATGGAGGACATTTCGGGGTGATCAAGCCTACAGGGGAGGGCAGTTAGGGGTGACCAAATCTGCAGGGGAGGGCAGTTAGGGGTGACCAGGCCAGCAGAGGAGGGAAGTTGGGGAAAACTGGGCCTGCAGGGAAGGGCAGTTGCGGGGAGACCCAGGTCTGCAGGTGAGAGCAGTTGCGGGGGACCAGGCCTGCAGGGGAGGGCAGTTAGGAGCAAACACCCTAGCAGGGGAGCAGTTTGGCATCAATCAGCCTGGCAGGGGAGTAGTTAGAGAGTGATCAGGCTGGCAGGCAGAAGCGGTTAGGGGCAATTAGGAAGGCAGGAAGGTGAACAGTTGGGAGCCAGCATTCCTGAATTGTGAGAGGGATGTCTGACTGCCTGTTTAGGCCCAATCCTACCAGGACCGGTCCTAAACAGGCAGTCAAACATTCCTCAAAGGGTCTCAGATTGGAAAGGGTGCAGTCTGGGCTGAGGGACACCTTCACCCCATGCATGAATTTAGTGCATCGGGCCTCTAGTCCTATATAATAAAAGAGTAATATGCAAATTAACCATCACTCCACGATACCCACAAGCTAATCAGGAGCGAGCATGCAAATTAACCCAACCAAGATGGCTGAAGCCACAGAGAGAGCAGGAGGGAGGTTTAGGTTTACCCAGCAATGGAGAAAGCCAAGCTTTCCACCCACCCTGGCTGGCCCCAGGCTTCCTCTTAAGGCTACAAAGTTATAATTATATACATAATTATATATATAATCTTCAATTATACAAGATAAATAAAACCAAACAGAAATATCGCTGTGGCCCTGGAGCAAGCAGAGGCTTGGCTCTGCTCCAGGCTACAAACTTTCAATTGTAGAAGATAAATAAATCCCAGATACCATGGCCTCTGCTTGGGTCACCAGGGGAGTAGCCAGCCTGTAAACCACCACAGGCCCCTGGCCCACAGCACCCCACACCCCAAGGACACCCCCACCCTGATCCAGGACACTCTTCAAGGAAAACCAGCTGGTCCCCACCCATGCATCAGCCCTCTATCCTATCTAATAAAAGAGTAATATGCAGATTGACTATCACTCCAACACACAAGATGGCTGCCCCCATGTGGTCAAAGATTCTGCCCTCATGTGGACACAAGATGACCACCACAAGATGGCCAGTGGGGAAGGCAGTTAGGAGGGACAAGGCCTGCAAAGGGGGGCAATAGGAGGTGATCAAGCCTGCAAGGGAGGGCAGTTAGGGGTGACCAGGCCGGCAGAAGAGGGAAGTTGGAGGTAAACAGGCTGGCAGGGTAGCAGTTAGACATCGATCAGGCTGGCAGGGGAGTGGTTAGAAGGTTATCAGGCTGTCAGGCAGAAGCAGTTAGGGGCAATCAGGAATGCAGGCAGGCGAGCAGTTGGGAGCCAGCAGTCCTGGGTTGTGAGAGGGTGGTTTGACAGTCAGACATCCCTCGAGGAGTCCCAGATGCAGGCTGGGCTGAGGGACTCCCTCCCTCCCCCCATGCATAAATTTTGTGCACCAGGCCCCTAGTTGTTTAATAACATTCTATTTAGCCTCCAGTTTTGTTATCATAGTTGATTTCTAATTTCATGCTATTGTGATCTGAGAAGATGCTTGATATGATTTCAGTCTTCTTTTTTTAACTATATTTTTATTGATTTCAGAGAGGAATGTAGAGGGGGAGAGAGAGCAACATCAATGATGAGAGAGAATCATTGATCAGATGCTTCCTGTATGCAAGGATCAAGCCTGAAACCCAGGCATGTATACTTGATCAGAATTGAAACTGTGGCACTTAGTTCACAGGCCAACATTCTATCCACTGAGCCTATCTGGTGAGGGCTGATTTTAATCTTTTTGAACTTGTAGAGACTTAGTTTGTGTCCTAAAATCTGCTCTATCTTTGAAAATGCCCCATGTGCACTTGAGAAGAATGAATATTCTGTAGCTTTGAATGAAATATTCTGTAAATGTCAATTAATTCTATCTGATCTACCATGTCATTTAGAATCACTGTTTTTCTCTTGATTTTTTGTTTGGAAGATCTATCCAATGACGTCAGTGGGTGTTAAAGTCCCCATACTACTATGATTCTATTGCTGTCCATTTTTCCCTTAAAAGTCTTCCAGAAGTTTATATATATGCACACACACATATATAAATACCATGTTTCCCTGAAAATAAGACATCCTCCGAAAATAAGACCTAGTGCATGGAAAGATAAGACATCCCCTGAAAATAAGACCTAGCACAGCTTTGGGAGAAAAAATTAATATAAGACACTGTCTTATTTTAGGGGAAACGGGTACACACACACACACTCTCTAGAGGCCTGGTCCATGAATTCATGCACTGGTGAGATCCCTTGGCCTAGTCAGAGATTTGGGCTAATCAGGGCCAGCCATCCAGGTGGTGAACTGTGGAAGGTTGGCTGGTTGGCTGGCAGCAGAAGGTTGGCTCTCGGAATACACTGACCAACAGGGGCCAGCTAGCTCCTGTGATCAGTATCAACAGTCCACTGGTTGTTAATGGTTGCTTTGGGTGTTTGTCATAGTTATATCCTTTTGTATCTATCCCTTTAGTATTATGAAACTAGAGGCCCGGTGCACAAAATTCATGCACAGAGGAGGTTTCCTCAGCCCAACCTGCAACCTCTCCAATCCGGGACAACTGGCTTCTAACCACTAGCCTGCCTGCCTATATGATCACCCCTTACCCCTCTGCCTGCCTGCCTGATTGACCCTACCTTTACTTCCCTGCTGGCCTGATTGCCCCTACCTGCCTCTGCCTGCCTGCCTGATTGCCCCTAACTGCCCTCTCCTGCCTGCCTGATCGCCCCTAAATGACTCTGCCTGCTTGATTGCCCCTAACTGTCCTCTTCTGTTGGCCTGATCTCGTCCCCAACTACCCTCCCTTGCAGTCCTGATCTCTTCCCCAACTGCCCCCCTGCCGGCATGGTCGCCCCATGCAGCCTGCTGTTCAGTCGTTTGGTCATCCCTCACTAATCCCCTTGCCAGCCTAATCACCCCATGCAGCCTGCTGTTCAGTCATTTGGTCGTCTCTCACCAACCCCCCCTGCCAACTTGGTCGTACCACACAACCTGCTCTTCGGTTGTTACTGTGAGGCTGTCCTGACGAATGTGCATATTACCCTTTTATTAGTATAGATGGTGATGTTGTCTTTTTTCTCTGCTCTAGATAGCTCTTGGAGATGAAGTATTAGCATAAATGGAGATCTTAGGTTAGAACTTTTGTCATATGGTAATTTGAACTCAAGAAATTATTTCACTGAGATGATGCTGGGAGTGTCAGGAATAAGGTGATATTGGGAGTGAGGGTGCTGGCATCGTTGTATTGGATGTGGAAGTATTGACTGCCTTTGAAGTGTGAGCTGGTTGGGAAATTCTCAAAATTCCAATATCTGGGTAAATCTTCCAGGTCTGAGTGAATAGAGATTGGTAGGCTTTGTGGCTTTACTAAGATGGTATCATGTAAAACCCACAAGTTTTCAACCTGTCATCCTATAAAACCCAAATTATCACAAGCATTATCTACAGACATTTCCTGAGCAATTCTTGTGCCAGGTAAGGCAAATTCCACGGACATAAATGATGATTTCCCTGTAGAAAGGGGATCATGGTTTACATTTGGAGGCTAGATCAAAGTCATGAGAAATTATCACACAATAAAGAGCAATTTATAGTAAGTCCTAAACAACCCCACAAGTCCAATGGTTCTCAAATGATGTGCATCAGAATCAGTCGTTAACTTATGAAACTATAGCTTCTCAGGCTTTATTCCTGGAGATTCTCAGTTTGAGCTTTTGCAACTAGGTTGTTTAAAAAGCTCCAAGTCCAATAAAGAAGAGTTGGTGAAGATGGTAATCAGAGAAAGGAGAAGATCACTATGGGCTCAGACCTCAAGGGGGAGAGCCAATTTCCTGAGTGAAGGCAATCAGGGATTTTAACAGGAGGAAGTATTTATTGGGTAAATTGCTTCAGAAAGAAGACAATGCTCTGCGTTTGGTGGGATCAGGAAGGTGTGGTGTATGATGAGCTTCTAAAACCAGGTGAAACTGTTAATACTGATCATTGCCAACAACAAATAATCAATTTGAACCATGCTTTGATCATGAAATGACCAGAATGTGCCAGAAGACGTGGCAAAGTAATTTTGCTTCATGATGACACACCATCTCACACTTCAAAACCAGTTAAAGACACCTTAAAAGATCTTGCCTGGGAAGTATTAACCCACCCACTGTATTCACCATACATTGCTCCTTCAGATGACCACTTGTTCCAATTGATGGCACACACACTTTCTGAGCAGTACTTCAAAACATATGAAGAAGTGGAAAATTGGGTCTCTGAATGTTTTTTTTTTTTTCAAAACAATGAAAGTTCTATTGGGATGATATCCACAATTTACTTGAAAGATGGGGGAAAGTTGTAGCTAGTGATAGAAATTACTTTGAACAAAGCACTTTTAATATTTCTCTTGAAATTATCATGTTTTCTTTGATTAAAAAATCCGCATTATTAACCAGTACACCTAGTGTATTTGCTAGTAGGAGTCATTCATTTGTTAAGTTTGTTTCACTTAAATCTAAACCATGCTATACATCCACAATGGATCATAGGGGAAGACATTATTTTTTTTTTTGTGTGTACAAATATTACATTAAATTTGACACATTATAGCAACAAGATATATCTAATGGTTCAGAAAGTACAATTTCAGATGTGAACCATTACTCAGAATTAATTTAAGATGAATTATTAATTAATTCAGTTCCAATGGAGATAGCATGTTATACAGTAGGCCCTCGGGTTACATCGAACTCAACATATGTCGTTACGTGGTTACGTGGCCATGTCTCTCTCTCTCTCTCTCTCTCTCTCTCTCTCTCTCTATATATATATATATATATATATATATATATGTATGTATATATAAAGTTCTCAATGTATGTGCATATGTGCTTTATGTTTTTTATTATTTATTTACCACAAGTAAAGGTCAGGAATTGTTATCTTTATTTTAATTTTTTTTTTTACTGTTTTACTTCATTACCGCTATGTATGTGCTCCATGTGAGTGAGATATGTGCTTATGTAGATGGGTTCTGACTTATGGCAAAAATCAAATTACATCATGCAGTAGGAACAGATCTCTGCCATAACCTGAGGACCTACTGTATATGGAAATGGTTTTTTATCGAAAAAAAAATAATATTCAAACAGTAATATAATCTTATGATTAATAAACTGTAATGGAAATAATGTATTTTTTTTATTAGTTTTATTTATTACTAGAAGCCCAGTGCACAAATTCATGAGCATTGAGAGGAAATTAATTAGAAGAAATATTTTAATATCACTATTCATCCTTTCTCTAAAATAGAAGTGTCAACCAAATTCACGATTGACAATGACAGATGGAAACACACACGTGTGATTGGCACCAGTGAGAGCTTTATATACACTGAGAGCCAGATTATTATGATCTCTGAATGCATAATAATCTGGCCACTCAGTGTATATTCTATATAATAAAAGGCTAATATTCAAATTGTCTCCTTGACCAGGAGTTTGACCAGCAGGCAGGTTGGCCAACCACTCATGTCCTCTCCCCTTGGCCAGGCTGGCTGGAACCCACCCATGCACGAATTCATGCACCAGGATTCTAATATATATATACTGAATATATACTGAATAGCCAGATTATAATAATCTGTCCACTCCGTGTATATATAGATAAACTTGTTTAATTAAACATGCTTTCTGATTTAGCTAAACTTTTTCCAGCCCAGTGAAGCTCAAAAACAAACAAACAAAACAACAACAACAACATAGCCTGAGGTGTGGATTTTAGAAAAGTGTGTCTAGATGTGGAGATTTATGAATCATTATGACAATGGTAATTAGAGCTACGAGTCCAGATAAGCTCTTGAAGGCAGTTGATGTAAAAATCGAAAAGCAGGCCAGGTCTAAGCAGCTGGATCTGTGCCTAAGAGAGTGGTAAAGAAGGAGACAGAGTAGAAACTTTAGAGAATAAGGAAAGTAATGTAAAAACAAAACAAAACAAAACAAAACAAAAAAACAACCTCAATCCAGAGAATTTTTTCTGTCAAAGTGGGAGGAGCAGCTGTGACAAAGTTCCCGGACTGAGTAGGTGGAAAGGTGGGTTCTCATTCCCCAGGTAGCCTAGGGCAGTACAGATAGAGGGACAACCAGGTCGGGCATAGTTGCAAAACATTCTGATGGAGAACCCCCAAGACAGAGAGGACAGGACCTTGTTGGATGGGGCCAGAGAGATTGTTCTGAGTAAGGGAGTGATCTTCACACTTGAAGTTTGAAAACCCATGGGCAATCTTTTAGGATCAGAGTTGGAATGCAGTCTCCTCAATCAGAGAAGCTGACCAGGAGCAAAGGAATAGAGAAATGCAGAAGCAACTCATACTTGGGGTTCAGGTTATAAATTAAGCTGAGACCAGAACTGAGAATATCACACTTAGATGATCTTTGAGGATGAATCTCTCAGCTCTAATTTAAGTAGCCAAGTCAATTAAGGGAGAACTTAAAAGACAACAACTAGAAAGAAAATCACTATTTTTTTTTTTAATTTAACAAAAGAAGTCAGGACTTCTACTTGATGGATCATTGACTACAAAAAACCCTAAAGGACTTTTGAGACCTTTGGTTATCAGTGTTTTCCATGTGATGGTGGTCATCGTGAGAGAAAGCAGGAGAGAAGGGCACCAGGGAGACCACACTCTGCATCACTCTCAGCGTTGGAATGGAAAGCACCTGAGGATGGAGATTTACTTCAGAAAAAAGAGGAAAGAGAGAGTTGGGAGTCTTTGAGGTTTAAGGAAAGACAAAAGGGATGAGGAGAGGCAGGCAGGGAGTCAGGGAGAAAGGCTGTGCAGCACCAGTTCAGGATCCTGAAGGCTTAGCTGTTGGACTTGCATCTGAGACCCACCGCACAGAAAATGTGGGGTCACAGTACGGTCATCGTAGGAGTTTTTTTTTTTTATTTTTTTTTTTATCAATCTTTATTGTTCATATTGTTACAAAGGTTCCTCATTTCTTCCCCCCTCCACCAGGTTCCCACCCCACCCTCCGCCCCCTCCCCATTCCCCATTGTCCTCATCCATAGGTGCAGTTTATGTTCAGTCTCTTCCTCCCTCCCTTTCCCCAATAGTAAATCCCTTTTCAGATAGTAAATCAGTTACTTAGCATTTTCTCATATCAATAATACCACCACATGCCCAATGATACAATTCACACAAAAGACATTTCCAAATAGGTCAACCAGCCTCATCCAGGCCCCACCCAAGGCACTCACAGATCAACACCCCAGCACTATACTAACTCAACACATCCAGATCTAAGCCTTCATCACTTGATTCAGCAGACCCTCAAGTTCCCACAAAAGTTTCCAGCCACTTCTGAGAGGCAGCCGTGGGGCAGGGGCAGGCGAGGAGCGAGCTGCTCCGAGCCTGGCCTCTGTTGCTCTGGTTCGTTCCACAACCATCTGCTCCGGGTCTGGTCACCGCCGCTCCCAACCTACTTGCTCTGGACCTGGCTGCTGCTGCTCCAGGCCTGGCCGCACCCGACCCGGCTGCTCTGAGCCTGGCAGCCTCTGCTCCGGGCCTGGCCGCTCCCAGCCTGGCAGCCGCTGCTCTGGGCCTGGCTGCACCAGACCCGGATGCTCCGGGCCTGGCTGCTCCCAGCCTGGCAGCTGCTGCTCCGGGCCTGGCCGCACCAGACCCGGCTGTTCTGGGCCCGGCTGCCCCGGGCCCGGCCGCTCTGAGTCTGGCCGCTCCCAGCCTGGATGCTCTGGGCTTGGCTACTGCTGTTCTGGGCCTGGCTGCTCCCAACCCGGCTGCTCTGGGCCCGGCTTCTCCAGGCCCGGCCACTCCGGGTCTGGGTGTTCCTGGACTGGCCACCCTGGGCTTGGCTGCCTCCGCCTCAGGCCTGGCTGCCACTGCCCCAGGTCTGGCTGCTCCAGTGCTGGCTGTTGTTTCTCTGGTTCTGGCTGCTGCTGCTCTGGGGCCTGGCCGTTGCTGCTCTGGGCCCGGTTGCCACTGCCTTGTGCCTGGCCACTCTAGGCCTGGCCACCGCTGTTCCAACATTCTGTCCTTTTTTTTTTTTTTTTTTTTAAACGCATTTATGTTGCAATGTTGGCTGGTGAGTTGAGTTCTGACTTAGTCTTTGATTTTTCAAGATCTTCTTTGTATTCTTTCTTAAGTAATTTTACTATCTTTTGCTCTCACTTGATTTCTTCACATTGAGAACTTTGGTTTTTTCCTCCTTGTCCTGGGAGCTCAGCAGGTTGGCCTGTGGCACCCCTTTGTTCTCTGCGGGCTCCTGTGCTGCTTCAGCCTGTTGCCAGGGTCGGCGCCACCCAGGAAGCAGCCCCGGCCTTGGCTCCGTTGCCTGTGCTCAGAGGTCGAAGGCTCAGAGGCACCCCCCCCCCCCTCCTGGGGGCCCCGTCACCCGGCTCCCTGCTGGCGCCCAGCTGGCTGGTGTCTGGCAGGGGCTCCTGCTCCCTGTCACATTCCTCCAGTCTGGAGCTTTTTTTTTTTTTTTCTCCTTCCCACTAGGGGAGTCTAGGATCAGAGTCAACAGACTGTCCTCTGCGCGCAGTGCGCGCAACTCTGGGGGCTCCACTTTTTGCCACTCCTCTGGGATTCTGCCTCACAGCCCCGCCTCCCCCTGCCCGAGCCTGGGTCCCCAGGGTCTGGTCCAGGACTGGGGTTCAGAGCAGTCCGGACTGAGGCTCAGCACAGCCGGAGGCTTTGTTTCTTCCCGCTAGGGTAATCCAGCATCAGAGTCAACATTCAGTCCTCTGCGCGCAATGTGCGTGCGACTCCGGGGGCCCTGCTTTTCGCTGCTCGCTTGGGGTTCCACCTCACAGCCCCATCTTCCCTGCAGGAGCCTGGATCCCCAGGATCTGGCTCATATCTGGGGCTCAGCCCTGCCAGTTCAGGGGTTCAGCCCAGGCTGGGGGTTTTATTTCCTTCCTGATAGGGAACGCCAGGCAGCACCCAGCCCTCTCCTCCTCTCCGGCTGCGACATCTCCGCGCGCGCGTGCGAGCACACAGCATGTCTCTGTACCTTAGGCTTTTTTTCAGCTCCTCTGATTTTTCTTCTGGTTTTCTCTTTCCTTCTTGTTGTAGAATTTTCAGTCAGTCGACTACCTGTAGCTCTGGGCGATGTCCACTCTACATTTTAGTTGTATTCCATTGAAATTGTTGTGTGCTGCTGCGGTTAGGTGTCTACTCGAGCAGCCATCTTTGATCCTCCCCATCATAGGAGTTTTGAAGTCCTAGAGTCAAGTTCTGCCCTTTCTGCTCACCGCTGTTCTCCTTGGACAGATTACTTAATTCTCCGTTCTCACTTATAAAATGACTTAAGAACAATAAAAACAACAAAAATAATATAATCTACCCCTTAGAGTTCTTGTGAGAATTAAATAAAACAACGCATCTATTATAGAACTTAACATTCAGAGAGAATCCAAGATGGCTGCTCGGGTAGGCAACTAGCCGCAGCCGCACACAACAATTTCAACAAAATACAACTAAAATATAAAATGGACATTACCCAGAACTACAGGAAAGTCGACTGACTCGAAATTCTACAACGAGAAGCAAGGAGAAAACCAGAAGGAAGCGCGGAGGAGCTGTAAAAGCCTAAGGTACGGAGACACGCGGCGCGCGCGGAGAGGACAGAGCCGGAGAGGAGGGAGGCCGAGTGCCTGGCTGGCGGTCCCAAGCGGGAAGGAGAAAAAAGCTCCGACTGTGCTGGGTCCAGCTCCAACTGCTCGGAACCCCAATTCTAGGCCAGACCCCGGGGACCCAGGCTCATCCATAGGGAGCCAGGCTGTAAGGCGGGACTCCGGGGAAGCTGCGAAAGGAGGTCCCGGAGGCGCGCACACTGCTTGCAGAGAAGGGCCAGCTGGCTGTGCCACGGGATTGCCCTGACGGGAAGGAGACAGGGGCTCCAGACTGCTCTGAACGCCACCTCCAATCCCACTACCAACTGAACTGAACCCCAATACCGGACTCATTGGGGGAGAGCATAGACAGTTTGGCAGCAGGCAAAAATCGAGGGCACCTTTCTCTCAGAGGCGCTCGCAACAAGTACTGAAGGACCCTGAGTCTCAGGAGTCGCATAGGGCGGGGCTGATGGAAGCCAAGTCTGTAGGCTCCACCCTGAAACCCTGCCCCATCAGGAAAGCTGCCTGCAAAAATGCCTAAGCCAAATAGATCACAAACGAAAGAAATGGAGGACAAAAAGTGACTTGATATAGAGTTCAAAACCACACTTATAAGGTTGTTCAAGAATCTCCCAGAAAAGGCCGATAAAATAAACAAGACCTATGAGGATATGAAAAGGGATCAACTAGAAATAATAAGGGATCAACAAGAAATAAAGAATACATTGTCTGAAATAAAAAAATATTTTATGGGGTCCTAAAAACAGAATGGAAGATCGCAAGAATCAAGTCAAAGATTTGGAACATAAAGAGCCAGAAGACACTCCTCCGCAGATGCAAGAAGGCCAGAGAATCCAGAAAGTTGAAGATAATGTAAGAAACCTCTGGGACAACTTCAAGCGAACCAACATCAGAATTATGGGGGTCCCAGAAGATGAGAGAGAGCAAGATATCGAAAACATACTGAAAGAAATAGTGACAGAAAACTTTCCCCACCTGGTGAAAGAATTAGACTTACAAGTCCAGGAAGCGCATAGAACTCCAAACAAAAGGAATCCAAAGAGGACCACACCAAGACAAATCATAATTAAGATTCCAAGAGCAAAAGACAAAGAGAGAATATTAAAAGAAGCAAGAGCAAAGAAGGTAGTTACCTATAAAGGAGCACCTATACGATTGTCAGCTGATTTCTCAACAGAAACCATGCAGGCCAGACGGGAATGGCAAGAAATATTCAAGGTGATGAATAGTAAGAACCTACAGCCAAAGATAATCTATCCAGCAAAGCTATCACTCAGATTCGAAGGTCAGATAAAGAGCTTCACTAATAAAAAAAAGCTAAAGGAGTTCATCACCACCAAACCAGAATTATATGAATTGCTGAAGGGGGTTCTTTCAGAAGAGAAAGTAAATAAAGATAAAAATTATGAACAACAAATATGTAACTATCAACAAGTGAATCTAAAAACCAAGGAAACTAAAAAAAAAAAAATCTGAGGAACAATATTAACTGTTGAATATAATAGAGTCAGAGGTATGGAAGGGGAGTGAACTGTTTATTCTTGGGGAAAAGGGGAGAAGGGGATGTGGGAAGAGACTGAACATAAACTGTGCACCTATGGATGAGGACAAAGGGGGGTGGGGAAAGGCAGAGGGTGGGGTGAGAAGGGGGGGGGAAAGGAACATTTGTAATAATATGAACAATAAAAATTTATTTTTTTAAAAAAAGAACTTAACATTCAATAAGTGGTAGTTTCTTAACAAGACTATATTAACTCCTTGGACCCTAGTGGTCCTATTGGATAAACAGACCCTGGACACTGGAATATTGCTGTGCCAGGTGGTAAGAAGGGTATGTCGCTTGTTTTCCAGGAGGATGGGCAATCTGTAGGGTGCCATTTAAAGCCAAGAAACTCAAATGAGACCCACAGGAGAAAAGTCTGCTAATGAGTCCATTAAGATAAAGAGGTAAGAATGTCAGCCTGGGACCATCTGTCTTGTTCTGGCAGTTCATGCTGTTTAGACCCCACCCCCTCAGCCTCATCCAAAACTTGCCAAAGCCATTGATTTGTGCCAGTCTGAGTGGGCATACATTATCCCGTGTCATCCCGTCACTGTTTGCTTAGCTTACATGAAATCGCAGCTACACAGGAGTCAATGTGTGAAAGCTTTGTATAAACTTGTATGAAATAAAAAGGTTCCTGCTGGCAGGTGCAGGTTTTAGACAGATAAAAACTGACAAACTGGCACAGTTCACAAGGAAGGCAATGATCGGGTCCAGGGAAATGTCCCAGGTCTTGGGAATGGCATGCTGAGGAAAGAAACGCATTGCTGCCAGTGCGTAAAGAGAAGCTTGTTTATAACAAAGAGCTTGGGTGTGCACAAATACTGATAGCTTTTTCTGAAGAACACATTTTTTTTTTTTTAACAGGGCTGGCTTGGTGTCTTTTCCCCTGGGAACCAACAAGACAATAAAGGATTAATGAGTGGAGCAAGATGGCAGTGTTTAGTGGCAGTGCCAGGACAGTAGGGTGGAGCCTGGACCCACTTCTCCCAATCACGGAACCCTCTGATGCTCACAGGCACAGACGCTCACCTTTGCCCTCTGAACAACTTCTCACTCCAAGAAGTGACGGAGGAGCTCTCTCTGTGCGATAGCCACTCCCTCTGACCGGATTCTACAGCTGCTGAGCAGGCAGAAATTGGCAAGTTTGGCACAACACAGTTCTGAACTTCAATCTAGAAGATACTCTGGCAATGGACAAGATAGCTTTTATTTAAGGCACACCTTTAACAAAGATAATGGTTCATTTAATGAAGGAGAAAAGGCCACTTCTATTTATGACACAATTGCATTACATGTACATATGTACGGAGCACCTAGCACTTCGTAACTGTGGACAAATTTTCTTTTAATGTTGACTCCTTGTGTCTCTCAGCATAATTATGGACCATCTGCTTGCAACACTCTTAGATTGTATATGCTTCAAGAATGCAAATTCTTGTTTTATAAATAGTAGCCAAGAAAGGTACATATTCTGCTGCTGAAAAAAAAAATGATCCACTCCAAACAACTAAAATGACATCCATACCACATGTGTGCAAAAACCAAAGAGAAGTCATCTTTGGCAAATATGGAAGATGATGTAATGGAAAGAGACAGAACTAATATCAGACTTGAATTTGAATCTTGCCCCTACGGCTCATTGGTATGAGATTTAAAAAAGTAATTTCTACAACTTTTTCTGATCCTATAAAATTAGAGTAAGACTCTGTTTTATGAGAATTAGTTGAGAAAAGGATTGTGAAAGGTCTAACACTTTGCCTACAACATAATAGAATGCAGGTTTGTTCTCCTTTGGATCATCCATCATTAAAAATAATTACCTGCATCTCCACCTCTGTCCATTAGAGTAGCTATCATAGGAATTCTATGATCAGACTTTATTACTTGGTTTTAAATAGATACACAGATATTTTCCAGTTCTAAATCCTTCACTTCTCACAGTAATGGAGACCCAAGCAAATAAACAGATTTGACCTTTGTTGCCATTTGGCCAGGATTCATCAGTATGCCTATGGGTTGATGCACCATAGAATCTTTCTTTGGCCCCTTTTGTTCTGGTGATCTATTGCTGCTTATCTGAATCACCCCAAAACTTAAAACAACAATCATCTATTTTTATCACAAATTTGCAGTTTGGGAAGGGCTCAGTCTGGATGTGACATCATCTGGAGCAGGTCAACGGGGGGCTGAAGACTCAATCACATGGCCGGTAAGTTGATGTTTGACTTTGGCAGAGAGCTTAGCTGGTGGCTCAGGACCTCAGCTTTCCTCCACAGGGGCCTCTCTCTGTGGTCTAGTCTTTCATACAGCACAATGGCTGGCTTTCAAGCACACATTTCCTGAGAAAGAGAGATCCAGGTAGAAACTATGTCACTTTTTATGATCCAGCCTTACAAGCTGCAGTGTCACTCTTTCATATTCTGTTAGAGGCCCTCACAAAATCCTGCCCAGCTTCCTGGGGAGGGGTCAGAGACAATATTTCTGGAGAGTGACAAGTTTCTGAAAGGGTACCTGAGATAGGAAATATTGTTTTGGCTATTTTTTTTTAAAGATATCTCCCACTTTTTCCCCAGCTCTTGATTTTCATCCTGATTCAAATATTTATTACTAACTTGGAATCTTCTTTTTGCTTTTTCATTTAGTCTTTCCCTATTCTCTTCTATGTTGCTTTTTCATTTAGTATTTCCTTACTATTTGCTTTTTTTATTTGCTTTTCCATTTAGTCTTTCTTTACTCTCTTCTATATTGAATCCCACTCTATGAGTAGGAAGGAAAATCTGGATTATTCCATACTTTACCCCATTCTAAAACTTCTTTAACTGGATCTAGGCTCAAATCATAGTTCTGCTAATAAACTTCACATTTGTAAAATATGCTCAGTAATTATTAATTTGCAGAACAGCAATGATAATTAAATAATATAATGTAGGTAAAGTGACTGGACCAGTGTAGATTTTAAATGGATGTGATTTCCTTTCTCTATTTTTCAATCAAGTACGTAGCTTACTTGAGCATTTGTTTTTGAGGGCTGTCCTTCCAAAGCAGGTTATGAACTTCATTCTTCAGACAAACACTTCCGACCATGTTGCTAGTACTCCCAGCTGGTACAACATGCAGGGCAACCTAGCCTATGACTACATGGCTTCATTTAACCACAGAGACCCACATGGTGAGTTGATGTCACCAATCCATACGAGAGATTTTCTAAAATCTTTCCATCTTAATTTAAATTGTGTGTAGTGTTGACCTACAAATCAGGAGGTCATGGTTCTATTCCCAGTCCAGGCACATGCCTGGGTTGTGGGCTCGATCCCTAGTGTGGGGCGTGCTGCTGGCAGCCAATCAATGATTCTTTTTCATTATTGATGTTTCTATCTCTCAACCCCTCTCCCTGCTTCTCTGAAATAATATATATACATAAATATTATATATTAAAAAGTAAATAAAGTTTGTGTAATACATGGATAGAAATGCACCTTTAATTACATTCCCTTGGAGATATTGTGCACTGTGGTTGTATTCCACAAATTCACACAAGGCAGATGTCAAGCAGTGCTGCCACAATGACTAAGAGCTTCCAGTAATTCCCCTCTTAGTCTCCTTACCCTTTAGGGTCCCTTATAGGTCTCCAATCAATTAGGGCATTTTTGTTACTTTTAACACTTTACCTAATCAGTTCACTTATTACTTCCATTAAATGTATACCTTTCAAATTAGATATCCATTTAGCAGGTGCTTTACTTAATCAATAGGAAACTTCCAAGAATTGCATTCTCCCTATTTCCAATAATTTGTAGAGTCTTGGAGAGGTCATCTATGTCAGAAGAAGCAGATCTATGTCAGAAGCACAGATCTATGGCAAGTAAGCCCAATAATTAGAATTAACCACTTAAGAAGTTATGCACACTAAGAATTGCTCTACATTATAGTATGCTTGGTTTTCAGTGGAGTTACAATGAAGCTATTCTTCATTCTAAGATAAAATTTGCTTTAATGCTGATATATTCCCATGTCTCCTGTAAGCCATTTGCCTGCAGCTTTTATAATGACATTCTGCTATTTCATTGTTATGCAAGGTGTTTAAAAATCTGAAAGTCCATAGAGACAGATAGCTTGGTCATCCACATTTGAAGACTGATGTAGCTATGCTTACAAAAGACTGAGGGTGGAGAAAGAATTCCTTCTCTTATCCACTTTACAAAGCTTCAATTATAGTTGAAATTTCTATTCTATTTTTATTTTCTTCATAAAACCTTTCCTAATTTAACTCTATTCAGGTTCATTGTTTTATTAATTTCATAATACGAATAGCTACCATTTAAATATTTATTTATGTCTTGGATCCTTTGCTGTGAATTTTGCATTAATTACCTATTAATTACTAATTTACTCCATACTGCAGAAAAACAAACAAACAAACAAACAAACAGACAACTAAATAAAATGGAGATGCATAGTTTATCAGATACAGAGTTCAAAATACTGGTTATAAGGATGCTCAAGGAACTTGGGCGAAGAATAGATTAATTCAGTGAGAACTTTAACAAAAAGATAGTAATCATTATAAAGAACAAAGAAACCATAAAAAATAACCAGTGAAAAATGCATAATAAAATAACTAAAATAGAAATACACTAAAAATAATCAACAGCAGATTATATAAAGCAGAGGATCAGAGACTTGAAAAACAAAGTAGTAGAAAACACCTAATCAGAACAACCACCACCACAACAACAAAATAATTAAATAAGTGATGATAATTTAAGGGATATCTGGGACATTTTCAAGTATAACAAAATCCACATAATAAGGGTACCAGAAGGAAAAGAGAGAGAGCAAGGGAGAGAGAACTATTTGAAGAAATAATGACAGAAATTTTTCCCCAGCTGGAGAAGAAAATAGACTTACAAAATCAGGAAGCACAAAGAGTGCAAAACAAGATGAATTCACAAAGGCCAACACCATGACACATTATAATAAAATTGGCAAAGGTAAAAAACACACACACATATATATAGTCTCTCTTTTTCTCTCTCTTTCTCTCTCTCTCTCTCTCTCTTTAATGAAGCAAGAGAAAAATAGTTACTTACAAGCAATCTCCCATAAGATTGTCAGCTGATTTCTAATAAAAAGAAAAAATTTGCCAACCGGAGAAAAAGTATTGGAAAAAGAAAAGGACCTACAACAATGATTACTATAACTGTGAGGCTATCATTTAAAACAGAAGGAGAGATAAAGAGATTTCCAGACAAGAAAAAAACTAAATGCCATCACCATTGAACCATTACTGCAAAAAATGTTAAAGACACTTCTTTAAAAAGAAGAATGGGGAAAAGGAACATAGATTTGAATAATAAAATGGCAATAACTATGTACCTTCCAATGATCACTTTTAAAAAATATATATTTTATTGATTTTTTACAGAGAGGAAGAGAGAAGGATAGAGATTTAGAAACATCGATGAGAGAGAATCATGGATCAGCTGCCTCTTGCACACCCCCTAGGTACATGCCCTTGACTGGAATTGAACATGGGACCTTTCAGTCTGAAGACTGATGCTCTATCCACTGAGCCAAACCAGCTTTGGCAATAATCACTTTTAATGTACATGGTTTAAATGCTCCAATCAGAAATTATAAGATTCCTGAATAAATAATAAAACAAGACCAATACACATGCTGTCTATAAGAAATCTACATCAGAATTAAAAACACACAGAGAATGAAAGTAAAGAAATGGAAAATGATATTTAACACAAAAGTAAATGAATAAGGTAAAAGTTGAGGTAGCAATGCCTTATATCAGACATAACTTTAAAACAGGGACTATAAGAGAAAATGAAGGACATTTCATAAAAATGAAGGGATCAATCCAACAAGACAATATAACCCTTGTAAACAAGGGTTATTGATATATTGTTTACAAGGGTTACATTGTAACATATTTTTACCCATTATAGAAGCAGTTATAAGAAAGTACTATGAAAAGTCATTTGCCAAAAATTAGACAATCTGGAAGAAATAGATAAATTCCTAAAAATATGCAATCTTCAGAGACTAAGTAAAAAAGAAACAGAAAGTCTCAACAGACCAATTACTACTAAAAAATTGAATTAGTAAAACAAACAAAAAAGTGCCCCAAATTAAAAAATTTGGATTGGATGGCTTCATAGTGTTTTATGAAACACTAGAGGCCTGGTGCATGAAAATTCATGCACTGGAGAAGGAGGTCCCTCAGCCTGGCCTGCCCCCTCTCACAGTCCAGAAGTTCTTACAGGCAGGAGGTGACCTGGCGATCAGGGAAAGGAGACATCCGCATCACAACTCTGCTGCTGCCATTGCTGGCAGTGCAAGCCTCAGCTTGCCCTGTTACCTGAGCCTTGTGTGGTCCTGGATGGCTGGGAAGCCACCATCCAAGGCTTGCTTGTGCCTCGGGCCAGCCCTGGGCAGCTGGGGGCTGAAGGGACTGGGGGACTCTGGAGGCAGGCTCCCCATTGGGGCTGAGGAGACTGGGTGCTGCCATCTTGTGGCTGTGGGTGTTGACATCTTTGTGAGGACATGACAGTCAATTAGCATATCCCTCTTTATTAGATAGGATTGAAATGGAATTCAGATTTATTTATTTATTTCAAATTATTTCTTAAAAATTCAAAAGGAAGAAAAGCACCCAACCTCATTTTATGAGGCGAGTGTTACCTTTAGTCAAAAACCAAATATGTTATAACAATATTATAGGCCTATAAACCTAATAAACATACATGAAAAAACACCTAAAATAGTAACAAACCAAATTCAGCAATACATTAAAAATATTATATACCATTAACAAGAGAGATTTATTCCAGGGATGTAAGATTGGTTCAATATTCTCAAGCAATTACTGTCATGCACCACATAAACTAAACGCAGAGCAAGCTGGTCCCATCCACATGTGGCAGTTTAAAATTTGGAGGGATGTCCAATCAGTGTGGCTCAGTGGTTGAGTGTCAACTTATGAATGAGGAGGTCACAGTTTAATTCCCAGTCAGGGCACATGCCCAGGTTGCAGGCTTGATCCCCAATAGGGGACATGTATGAGGCACCTGTTCAATGATTCTCTCTCATTGATGTTTCTATCTCTCTCTCTCCCTTCCTCTCTGAAGTCACTAAAAAATAATTTTTTTAAAAAAATTTGGAGGATATCTCAGTTGGGGTGGTCCTCTCTAAGGAGTGAGGGGCCCCATCCCTACATCAGGCCCCCAGCCTAAGGTATCAATGCCAGAGAAAAAGCCCCCATAACTCTGACTGTAACAACCAGCAAAAAGTGTGGATGAGTGAGACAGATGGCTGTTGGAGTATTAGGCAATTCCTCTTACAGGCTGTGTGTGCTTTTACTTCCACTCACTCGCTTTAAGCTCCAGCCCTGGGCAGCATCTCGAAAGGCACAGACACACAGAGAGGAACGGAACTGTCCTCTTTGAATGTCCGTGGAGCTTGAGGGGCAGCTTTCTTTTGGCCAGAGTGCTTGCAGAGCGTTGTTTTCTTCCTGAGCCCTTCAGCAGACTGGTATCATATCTGAGTCTCTATCAACCTGGCTATCATTGCTCAGTCCGCCATGGTGATTTCATGAGACCCCCCCCACTACACTGTTTCCAGTGGCTCTTCCATAAAAATGGCCTGTCTTCGCTCAAGCTTCAGACTTTTCTAAAATCTCCCAAACAAGCAGAATATAACCTGGCATGCCCCTCACCTCTCACTAAGTGGCCCTGGGCCCAGCATTAGTGGGAGCCAGCCTTGGTTTGCAGCTTAACCTCTCCTGTGCAAACCCAAGCCCAGCACAAGTAGTAGCTATCTGAAAGCTGCTTTGTAGCTCATGCCAGGTGACCCTGGGAAGGACACAGGTAATGGCTGACCTTGGTCTGCACCTCCCAGGAAGCCTCGGAACCAGTACACTCAGTGAACAGCTTCAGAACACATTGACCACCTCCACAAGTGACACACTCAAGGGGAGAACTCAGCAGACACTGGGGCCCCAATGAAGTAAATTCTGCTCTGTGGAGTGGGCCCTTGCACAGCTGATCCTCCACAATAGTTGGAAGACAGTGGTGGGTGTTCACATCCAGTCCTTGCAGCTGGTCAGTTGACCAATAGCAATCAAGGTTTAAGGACAACAAGAAGGTGGACACAGCTGACATGGAGGGTCACACTTGGAAGGCACAGTTTGAGTGAATGGGTGAAGGACACAACTGGCATGGAGGGTCACACTTGGAGGGCACAGTTTGAGTGAATGGGTGAAACTGTGCTACTAGACCCTGCAGGACACCTACTGCATTAGTCCACTTGACCAAGCTTGGATATGTAGTAGCTTTATTTAATACATAGAAATGAATACAGGGAGGCAGCCAGAATCACGAGACAAAGAAATATGTCCCAAATGAAAGAACAAAACTTCAGAAAAGAACTAAACAAAATGGAGACAAGCAATCTATCAGATACAGTATAACCACTGGTCATAAAGTTTAAACCACTGGTTATAAAGATACTTAATAAACTTCAGGGAAGAATAGATGAAATTAGTGAAAACTTCGACAGCATGAAATATACAAAAAAATTATATAAAAAGAAGTATTTAGAAATGAACGGTACACTAATTGAAATGAAGATTAATTTACAGGGAATCAAAAGTAGATAAAATGAAGCTAATAACCAAATTAGTGATTTGGAATATAAGTAAGCAAAAAACACTTAATAAGAACAGCAAAAATAAAAGTTATCCATAAAATAGGGGTAGTGAATGGAGCCTCTTCCAAAACTTAAGGCATACATTCACTTCAGTGTAGTACCTGAAGGAGAAGGGGAAGTGAGCAAAAAATGAAAAACCTTTTTGGGGAAAAAACAAAAAAGACAGAAAATTTTCCTAATCTGGTGAAGTAATAAGACTTAAAAGTCAAGAAAGTGTAGGCTGTATCAAACAAGATGAACCCAAAGAGGCCCACACCAAGGCATGTCATAATTAGAATGCCAAAAATGAAAGACAAAGAATATTAAGAGCAGCAAGAGAAAAGCAATGAGTTACATATAAGGGAGCTCTCATAAGATTGTCAGCTAACTTCTCAACAGAAACTTTGCAGGACAGAAGGGATTCAGAGAAAATATTCAAAATGATGAAAAGGATCTAGCAAGGCTATCATTTCAAATCAAAGGCTATACAAAGAGCTTCCCCAACAAGAAAAGCCAAATGTGCTCATCATCACCAAACCAGAATTATATAAAATGTTAATGTGTTTGTTTTAAGAAGGAAAAAGAAGTAACAAATAGGAACAATAAAGTAGAAATAAATACATATCTACCAACAATTGAATCTAACAAAACAAAAAGAAAACAGGCACAATAGAAACAGACTCATAGATACAGAGGACATTCTGATAGTTGCCAGATGGGAGGAGGTACACAAGGGTGGGTGAAGGGATTAACAAGTACACATTTGTATTAATAGTTACAGAATAGTCACAGGAATATAAAATACAGCAAAGGGAATGTACTTAATAATAGTCTAATAACTATTTATGAAGTCAAATGGGTACAAGATTTATCAGGATAATCACTTAGTAAATTATACACTGTCTAATTACTTGGGTGTACACCTAAAACTAATATAATTTTGTATGTCAACTGCAATTAAAAAATAAAAGATTTTAAAAAATAAACAAATGTTTGTGTCTCTTGAAAAGGTAAAAGTAAAAAAAGAAAAAGAAACAAAAGTAAATAAAAAAATAAAAATCTTTTCTATGTATTAACAGTAACCTATCTTATATAATAAAAGCATAATATGCAAAATGTCTTGTCAGCAAGCCGGCCATTCAATCAATCAAAGTATAATATGCTAATGATATACTAAGGCCACTCAACCACTTGCTATGACATGCACTGACCACCAGGAGGAAGATGGTCCAACTGGTAGGTTAGCTTGCTGTTGGGGTCTGGCCAATCTGGACTGAGCAAGTCAGGCCAGGCACGCCCTGGAGCCCTCCTGCGGTCCCTCCCCAGCTGGTCAACCTCTCGCATCCCTCCCCAGCCCTGAACATGCACTGGCCTCACCCTTTTGTAATCTGGGACCCCTGGATGGATATTGGAGAGCAGGTTTAAGCCCAATGGCAGAATGACTGGTCACTATGAGGCACACTGACCACCAGGGGGAAGACTGTCAATGCAGGAGCTGCCCCCTGGTGGTCAGTGTGCTCCCACATGGGGAGCACTGCTCAGCCAGAAGCTGGGCTCATGGCCGGTGAGCACAGTGGTGGTGGTAGCTTCTCCCTTCTCTGCAGCAGTAGGACATCCCCTGAGGGCTCCTCAACTACAAGAGGGCACATGCCAGGCTGAGGGACCCCCAAAGTGCACAAATTTTGTGCACTGGGCCCCTAGTTAAATATATAAATAAATCCTATGGGAAACTAGTTATGTACTTCCAGTCTCAAAATTCTACTAAATGACAGAAAAAAAATGCTCCTCTAAAGGATATCATTGTAATGTAAAATAGCCAGGATAGAAAATAAGAGATGATTTTATAATATTCTGGAAGGATGAAGGGGCCACCTACATACAATTTGGAATTTGAATGGCATCAGACTTTAACAGCAACATTGGAAGGGGTAAGAATATATAGCGGTGTTTTTAAAATTCCAATAGAAAAATACCTCCAGAAATTCCTTTCTAGTTGCTAGATGGGATGCTGCCTGATTCATGAATCTTTTAATAAAGCCAATTAAATATTTAAATTAAAAAAAGAAAAATATCTCCAAATTGAATGCTAGCCTCAGTTCAACTATCAATGAAGTATGAAGCAACAATAAAGATTATTCAGTCATTGTTGTTCCTGAAAAAAAAAAAATGTTCCTTTTGCTCACTTATCAAAGCGAGCTTAACGGAGAGTGCTTCAGAATAAAGGAAAGCCAGAACAAAGAGATTCCAGGGGGCAGGGTGGAAGGAATCCCCATTGCAATGATGAGGGGAGTCCAGGGATGGTAGCCTAAAGAGCAAATAGAACAGAGAGACGGTGGGCTCCAAAAGAATGCCTCTAAAGGGGGAGAATTAAAACTAACATTAACTACCTGAAAATATATGTACAGTATATATACATTCCTCTAAAATCTTTGTAAAGCTCTCGCCGGTTGGCTCAGATGATAGAATGTGGACTGAAGGGTTCTGGGTTTGATTCTGGTCAAGAGCACATGCCCAGGTTGCCAGCTCAATCCCCAATAGGGGGCGTGCAGGAGGCAGCCAATCAATGATTCTCTCTCATCATTGATGTTTCTATCTCTCAGTCTCCCATCCTCTCTGAAACCAATAAAAATATTTTAAAAATGTTTAAAAAACAGCAACCACTTGTAAAAAGCTATCGTTATTCTGGTTTCATGCATGACGACACTGCAGCTCCGAGGTGAGTGAACTTGTCCGTGTCCTGCCGCATGTGCTGGACCTGGAGCTGAAGATGGGGTGGGTGAAGGCCCGCTCCGGCCGCCCTCTCCTGAGCCGTTCCCGCGGGTCACCCGCCAGCCGCACAGTCTGTGACTGCCTTCACGCGCCCCCAGGCGGGATGCGGGCATTTCCTTGTGCCCATGTCCTTCTGTGTGGCCTCTGCTCCGGGGAGCTCTGGGGGAGCAGGGCGTGCGGGCTGGCCCACAGGAAGCGACATGCAGGGTGGAACCCACACACCGCGATCTGAGGCTGGCGTGGCTCCCCCTTCTCCTCCGGACACTGGGCGGCCAGTCCTGCAGCCCCTCCTCCTCCGGGTCCAGCCGGTCCGGCCCGGGATGGAGGTGGAGGCGGGGCCGCGGGGGGCAGCGGGTCAGTGGTGCAGACTCCTCTGCAGCTGAGGCCCCTCCGGCCCTGGCTCCTGCTGGTGAGGAACCAGCCAAGTCCAGCTGCTGTCCCTGAGCCGCTGCGGAGCGGGGTCTGGCCGGGCGGCTCCGTCCTCCAGGAGCGGGGCCCCGGGAGGGACAAGTCAGCCCCAGCTCTCTGAGCACGGGCAGGCGTTGCTGGAGCGTAAGGCTGAGGAAAGGAAAGCTGGGATGTCTTTTTTCTTTCTTTCTTTCTTTTTTTTTTAATCCTGAAAAAGAACGACAACAACACTAGTAAACAATCCATTTGAATGTTGGTGCTCAGAGGCAGAGCCAGGAGCTACCATTCGGAGAAGAGCCTGCTGCTTCTCCATCTCACTTCCCACAGCAACCTTCTTCTCTCTGCTCCTAAGAAGGCCCGGCTGCACGGGCCTCCTCCTCCCCTACCTCTCCCCTCCTCCACACCTCTCCCCTCCCCCACACCTGTCCCCCTGTCAGCACTGTTTCAGGTGGCTCACCTCTTGTCCCAGGGTTCTTCCGGAAGCACATATTCTCAAAAGCAGAGCCTCACGCGTGAAAAGGCCTCACACGTGCACACGCACCAGAGGATGCCGTGCTGTGCTGCAGGCGCCTTCTCCACACGCGGCTTCAGGGAGCACTGAACAGGGTCTGAATGTGCCATGACCGGTGAAGCTTTCCACCAATCAGCAGCCAGCAAATACAAGTTTGGTTTTTCAGCTAGAATGCACAAAAGCCTTTCTCCTATTATCTCCTTCCTGCCCACAGAAGTAGAGGGCCCCCCTGGGAATGCACATGGATGACCTTTAATTATCATCAGCTGAACTCTAGGTGTAGGCAGAGCCATGCCCTGGGAACTTGTTTCCCCAAAATGTGGGAGACTGTTATCAGTACTGATTTCTTATCTTTATCCATGTGCTTGGAATGAGGAACAAATAGGTGACCAGATTTTAACATTGGGGGGTGGTGGTGGGGTTCTTGATTAAAAATATGGTAGATGCAAATCAAAACAACAATACGGTACCATTTCACACCTGTCAGAATGGCCAACATCAACAATTCAACAAATGACAAGTGTTGGCAAGGTTGTGGAGAAAAAGGAACCCTCGTGCACTGCTGGTGGGAATGCAGACTGGTGCAACCACTGTGGAGAACAGTATGGAGTTTCTTCAAAAAACTGAAAATGGAACTCCCATTTGACCCAGTAATCCCACTCCTAGGAATATATCCCAAGAAACTAGAAACACCAATCAGAAAGGATATATGCACCCCTATGTTCATAGCAGCACAATCTACAATAGCTAGAATTTGGAAACAGCCTAGGTGCCTGTCAGCAGATGATTGGATCAAAAAACGATGGTACATCTACACAATGGAATACTATGCTGCCATAAAAAAGAAGGAATTCTCATCATTTGCAGCAATTCTCAATTGGAATTGGAGAACATCATGCTGAGTGAAATAAGCCAGTCAATGAAAGAGAAATACCACATGACCTCACTCATTTATGGATAATAAAGAACATCATAAACTGATGAACCAAAAGATAGATATAGAGACAGTAAAGCAACAAGCAGACTGTCAAATTACAGCGGGGAAGGTAGAGAGATCTGGGGGAGATAAGAGATCAACCGAAGGACTTGTATACATACATATAAGTACAACCAATGGACACAAAACTCTGGGGAGGGAGGGTATGAATTGGAGGGGGGGGGAAGGGTAAGATATGTACACAGATAATAATTTAATTAAAAATAAGAAAAAAACATGGTCTATATGGAGCAACAAAAATTTTCATAGAACTCAAAAATAGTATTGTAATTTATATATTTTTAATTTCAACTAAGAACAATTTACAAATATAATAAATAAAAAAAATTATGTATAGTCATAAGTGTCACTTTCAAGGCCGGCACTAGACTTTTTGCCGCCACTATAATATATAAATAATACGAGTACTGTCTGCTAAATTCAAGAAAATTTATATATTTAGGAAATTATCTGAATAGCTGATTTGTAATGACATCACTTGTTTAACTAGCTTACTAGCACGCAGTACGATGTGTATCATCTGAGAGATAGTCACAAAATGTTTTCGTCGTTGCCAATCCCAAAAAATGCATTGTTCATTGAGTCCAAACAATGGTGGTTGAATTCTAACAACTGATCAACAATGCGAACTTTGATAAGCAGTTCTCAATAATCAGTTCTCAACAATTATTTGTTATTATTAAAGTTTAACATTATAAAATTAACAAAAATAATATAAAATAATATAAAAAATAATATAAAACTCATATCCTGGCTAAATAGCCACATGGCCGCTGAAAACTGTATATTCCTTTCCTGTTCTCCCACCATTCCCTAGCTTGTCATGCCTTCTTTAAAAATATTAGGACTTTTTTAAAACCCCACAGGACGTGGGACAAATTGTTGAAAATTGGGACTGTCCCGCCAACAGCAGGACATCTGGTCACCTTACCTTAAACCCCCTCTGGAAATCAATAAATGCGTTGTGTTCTCTGTGGTGGGTGTTGACTGTCCCTGCATCAGAGTGACAGCCTCCAGCTTTTGGATCTATTTCTGCCTCTTGTCTCTTTCTTTCTTTTATTTTTTAATCCCCAGCTCCTCCACTCAGGAACCGGTCCTTCTCCCTTTCCGTGAGGACTCACACAGAGTACACATGATTAAAAATCATTGGGAAATGCTCCAAACAACATGGAAACAACGTTTGAAAGATGTAACTTGTGTGAGCTCTGGGCCCCCCAAAATCATGAACCTTCAGGGTCTTAGGAGTCGCCAACACAGTGGTGAAGACTGTGCCATTTCTCTACAGAGTCTACACAATCTGGTAAGAAAGTCAAGGAAATAGGAAGCCCCACAAAAGGAACTTGCGAGTCTACCTCATTGTTTTTCAGTGTTTTTAACCTTCTCAGTTTTCTGAGGCACAGCATTTGTTCAGGTGGGTAATGACAACAATGTGTATTGCTACAATTTAACATAAAATTCTCAGCTTCCAAGGCTCTCCCTCCCCTCCCCCAGTCTAGATTAAAGTACTTGTTTTAGTCCATGGACAAATACCATTTGCTCTGCCCTCAAAAGTAACATTAAAGCAAGGATTCTTAACTGGCCTCTATGGAGGATTCAGTTTTGAAACCTATTCAGATTATGTCCAAAATATCTTGTCTGTATGCATTTTTCTGGAGGAGACAGTCTAAAGCTTTCTTCATATTTTCATGGAAGTTTGCAATTGCAAACTATAAAGTGTAGAGAGCTGCCTGAGAGGCACATGGACATTCTTTTAATTCTTATCAGCTGAGCCCGAGAGCACTGGCAGAATCCCTTTATCAGTACTGATTTCTTATCTTTATCCATGTGCTTGGAATGAGGAACAAATAGGACCTTGACTTACCCAGATCTTGATATGATAAATCTTGTACCAAAAAAATTAGGAGCTTACCCAAATCTTGATGAATAGGATGTGGGCACACCCGAAACTCCTTTTGACCTTAAACTCCCCTTTGGAACCAATAAATATGCTGTGTTGTCTGTGGTGGGTGTGACTGCCTCTCCATCAGAGAGGTGGCGCCCATCTAGCGCCCAGCTTTATGAATCTATTTCTGCCTCTTGTCTCTTTCCTTTTCTAATTTCTTAATCCCCAGCTCCTCCCCTCAGGAACCTGTCATTTTTTTTCCGTGCGGGACTCAGAAAAAGGAGAAACACCACAACAAAGAACAACTGCATTTAAGCAAACAAACTCTCCAATCATATCCTCCCTCCATGCCCCTCCTGGCCCTGCAGAGCGTCCCTGCCACAGGTCACAGGCCCCTGTGCTGAGCTGCTGGGGACCCTTCCTTTGTGGCAGCAGCAGAGCCGCAGAGTGTTGCTCAGGGTGGTAGGGAGGGGCTCTAGATTAGGGGTGTCGAACTCAATCAGAGAAGGGGCCAAAATCTAAAATCCAGCCTAAATCGCGGGCCGAATGGTTTACTGAACAGTCATAAACTGTCATTGTGATGGAAACGCAGCGGAGTGCAGTGATGACAGCGCGGTGCGGGCCACATTGCAAGGCCTGGCGGGACGGATTTGGCCCGCGGGCCTTGTGTTTGACACATGTGCTCTAGATGGTCTCCAGGGTCTCTTTAAACTTCATGGTTCTAAGACTCGCTGAACTTTGGGCCAAAAGTGAGAACTTTGGGCTACACAACAAGCATTTTATTCTTGCTTTCCTTTTAAGGAAATGTTATTCACATGGACTTTCTGGCCTTTGTGGGACTAACTCTGAGGAGCAGGAGATGTAGTGTTTTGGCTCTAGGTATGGCTGGGGTCTCTGGGCCAGGGGATCAGGGGATGTGGAAGTGAGCAGATAGATGAGGTGCGCAAGAGGCAAAGCAGGTGGTCCTAGAAAGTGTGGTATGACCTAGAAGCTGGTATGGCCTCCCTGAGCAGAAAAATGCCTTTGTCCTATTTGTGGAAAGTCTGCCTAAGGTTGTTTTCTCTCAGAACCACTTTTAAAGAACTGAAGGTCTTGAAAAGAGGGGTGGGGGGAGAGATGGCGATGAAATAAATGGATCTTTCTGCCACTTCCTCCCAGATTCTAACTGGAATTAGAACTAAATTGGGGGACTTTCACCTGAACGTGCCAGTTGGGGATTGGATGAAGAAGAAACATTTAAATAAGCGAGGACGGTAGCCCACTTAAGACTGGGCTCTGTATTGCTAAAAAGCAGACCTGGGAGTTTGGCTCGGCTCCTCCCATGGGCAGACAAGCCCCATGAAAGCTTCTGGTAGCTTAAAGCTCTTCACAGTGCATCGAAAGTCAACATGGACAGCTGCTGACATTGGCTGGCACAAACGCACATCCCAGGAGGCCCAAACCAGCATCCAAAACGGTTAGCCTCAGACGACATAAGAGCAGGATCCAAAAGGCAACCAGGGTGGCACTGAAATGGCCAAGAGGCATTTCACTCCCTCCCCCCTAATATTTTCCTATTGATTGCTTTGGTATTATTATTATTATTATTATTATTTATTGTTATTATATTTTTCTCTCTTATTTTTTCATATCTCTTATTTGTCTCCTCTTTTACTTATTCTATTTTTCTCTTTTTAAAAATTGTTTCATTTGTTTTAACTCTCTCTTCTTTTTACCTTTTTATAGTTTTCTTTTTTTCTTGTTTAAAAAAAAAACAACACATTTTCCTTTTCCTACTCTTTACTCTTGTTTTTCTATTCTACTTTCCTTTCAAAATCTTTTTCTTCCCCCTTTCTCCACTAGTATTCTTTTAAAAATTTTATTAGTAGTATTATTATCTTCTTCTTACTTTCTCTGTTGTTTATTCTTCTTGTTTTCTTTTCTCATTCATAATTCTCATTTCTTTGGTGAATTATTTTGCTATTGTTGTTGGGACATTTTGTATGTTTTTGTTTGCTTCCTGTTTTTATGTTTTGTTTTATTTTACTCTGTCAGTCCCTGTACAACAGGTTGCATGACATGGTTAGGGGTAAACCTCACAATTAGCCAGCCTGAGAGAAGATCCTGCCCATGAATGAAGCAATAAAAATGAAGAGCCAATTATAACAGGAGAACCCTAACAACCCACAAAAGGGTAGCTCCTAGAGCATCCAGCTCAGGATTTCAACGATATAGCACTAGTGGGTCCCACAGGACATTTGCTGCAAAAGCCCACCCCATGGAGACTGAGAGTCATAGCAGGTATATCTAATACATGGAAACAAGCACAAAGAGACAACCAAAATGAGTAGACAAAGAAACAAACCCCAACTTAAAGAAAAGGAGGAATCTCCAGAAAAAGGCCTAAATGAGAGGGAGGTAAGCAATTTATTAGACATACAGTTAAGAGGTGCTAAAGGAGCTTGGTGAGAATTACAAGGAACTTGATGGGCACTGTAAGGAACTTAGCGGGAACAGTATCATCACAAAAAATGAGTTGGAGATCACAAATAAGAACAAGTGGAAATGAAGAATTACCATTTCTGACATCAAGAATACACTGGAAGGAATTAAAAGCAGGCTTGATGAAGTAGAGTATCAAGTAATTTGGAAGAAAATAATGCTCAATTAGATCAGCAAAAAGAAAAAAAGACAAAAAACATGAAGGGAGTTTAAAGGAATTTGGGGGCAGAATGAAATGAAACAACATTCGTATCTTACCTAATAAGAGAGAAACATGTAAATTGACCGTACCTTTCCTATGCCCACAGCCAATCAGAGTGAGTATATAAATTAACCAACAAAGATGGCAGTTAATTTGCATACATACCTGAGTCCGTGAAACCTCCTCAGCACCCAAGCCACTCCCAGCCAGCCATCAGACAGAGGCTTTAGGCTTGGGAAGGGGCCGAGCCTGTGATCAGAGGTTCTGGGGAGAGGGGGGAGGGGAACCTTTCTGGGGTAGAGGCTTTAGGATTGGGGAGGTGATGGGGAAGAACTCTTCCCAAGCCTAAAGCCCAGGTGGAGGTTTTAAGCTTGGGGAGGGGCCGAGCCTGTGATCAAAGGTTCTGGGCAGGGGTGGAGGGGTGACCACTTTCTAAGCCTAAACTTGAGTCAGAGGCTTTAGGCTTGGGAAGGGGCTGAGCTAGGGATAGGAGGGAAGGGGAAAAAAATCAATGAAACAGGTGAGGATAACAAGAAAAATAAAGAAAGAAATGTTATATCTTATGAAAGACTCATCTTGAAAATGCTTAAGAAAGTTGTCATGTTTTAATGGTGAAGGACTGGAGTCCGTGTTGATGAAAATGTCTTGGCAGCTTTGGTGACTGACAGTGACTGCAGTAGTGGGGCGATGGGGCTGGAACCTCCCCATGATCATCTTGGTTGCCTCAAACAAAGAGAGGCCAAATTGCAGCTTAGGTCCACTCAAACTGGTGAGCAGGCCTAGGCCGTCAATAGGACATCCCCTGAGCGCTCCCGGTATATGAGAAGCTGGGCTGAGGAACTCCTCCCCGGTGCACGAATTTTGTGCACTGGGCCCCTAGTCCTATATAATAAAAGGCCAGGGACCATAAACATAACAACTAGAAAAACCACTTGACAAGTTGCCATGAGGGCATTGAAGATCTCTTGGACCCTCACCCTGCTGGCCCATGAGCAGCAGCTTGTGCCAGCAGGTGGACAGCTTGCAGCTCGTGGTGGCTTGTGGGTGGGGTGGCTCTCAATTAGTGGCAGTAGGCCGGGTGGTGAGTGGCAGCAAGCTATGCGTGTATGATTTCATGCACTGACCTTTAGTAATAACATAATAGAGATACCAGAGGGAGAAGAATGTGAGCAAGGGACAATGGAAATATCCCTTAAAGAAGAAATAATTTATTTGAAGAAATAATGATGAAAAACTTCCCTAACCTGATGAAGAAAAAGTCACATACAATCAGGAGGCACAGAGTCCCAGTCAAGAGGAACATAAAGAGACCCATACCTAGACACATAATACTTAAAATGGCAAACATTAAAGATAAAGAGAGAATCTTAAGGGCAGTAGAGAGACAGTCAGTTACCTACAAGAGAGCTCCAATGAGGCTCACAGCTGATTTCTCAGCAGAAATACTACAGGCCAGAAGGGAATGGCATGAAATATTCAAAGCAATGAAGAGCAAGCATATGAAACAAAAATTACTCTATCAATCAAAGCTAACATTGAAAACTGAAGGTGAAATAAAGAGTTTTCCAGACAAAATAGGATTAACACCAAACCAGCACTGCAAGAAATGCTAAAGGAACTGTTGTAAGAAGAAGAAATAGAGGGAGAGAGGAACATAGAAAATAATGTCATGCCCTAACCAATTTGGCTCAGTAGATACAACATTCACCTGTAGACTGAAGGGTCCGAGGTTAGATTCCAGTCAAAGGCATGTACTTTGGTTGTGGGCACATCCCCAGTGGGGAGTGTGCAGGAGGCAGCTGATCAATGTTTCTCTCTCATCAATGTTCCTGCCTCTCTATCCCTCTCCCTTCCTCTCTGTAAAAAAATCAATAAAAGATATTTAAAAAAAAGAAAGAAAGAAAATGAGCACACAACCCAAAATCTATGAAACACAGAAAAAGCAGTCCTATAAGGGAAGTTAATAGCTTTACAGGCCTACTTCAACAAACAAACAAACAAATGAAACTAACAAACAAAAACCAAACCAAATAAAAACAAACAAAAAACAAAAAATACAAACCAAGAAAAAGCTAAAATAAATAATCTAATCCTACAACTAAAAGAATTAGAAAGAAACAAAAAGAAAATCCAGAGGAAGTAGAAAGAAGGAAATAATAAAGAGCAGAGCAGAAATAAATAGCAGAGACTAAACACACACACACACACACACACACACACACACACACACACAACTCAATAAAACCAAGAGCTAGTTCTTTGAAAATATAAACAATATTGATGAACTTTTAGCCAGGCTTATCAAGAAACAAAGAAAGAAGAACCTAATAAAATAAAAAATGAAAGAGGTGAAGCAATAACCGACACCACAGAAATACTAAGGATTGTAAGAAAATACCATGAGCATCTATATATCAACAAACTGGGTAACCTGCAAAATGGATGAATTTCAGGAAACAAACAATATTATACAAAACTCAATCAGGTAGAAATAGAAAACCTGAATAGGCCAATAATAACTAATGAAATTGAAGAAGTAATAAAAATACTCCCAGCAAACAAAAGTCCTGGACTGAACGAATTCACAGGCAAGTTTTACCAAACATTCAAAGAAGAAACAACACCTGAAACTATTCCAAAAAACTCAAAACGAGAGAAAACCTCCAAGCTATTTTAACAAGGCCAACTGTATCCTAGTTCTAAAATCAGATAAAAATACTACAAAGAAGAAAGTTACAGGCCAATATCACTGATGAATATAGATGCCAATACCCTCAACAAAATATTAGCAAATCAGATCCAGCAATATATTAAAAAGATCGTACTCCATGGCCAAGTGAGATTTATTCTGGGGATGCAAGGCTGGAGCAATATTTGCAAATCAATAAATGTGAAAACATCACGTAAACAAAATGAAAGATAAAAACCACATAATCATATCAATAGACACAGAAAAGCAGTCAGTAAAACTGAATATCCATTTTTGATAAAATCTCTCAGCAAAGTAGGAATAGAGGAATCATACCTCAACATAATAAAAATCATAGATGACAAACCTACAGACAAAATAACACTCAATTGGCAAAAGTAAAATGTTTCCCTCAAATACATGCCTATAAGCCTAACTAGTGGTCATGGACAACAGGGGGTGGGGGCATATGTGGGGAGGGGTTTGGGATGTGAATAGGGGGATGAGGACAATTATGTGATACCATAACCAATAAAGAAATTTAAAAAAGAAAAGAAAATGTAATGAGTCAGTTCCTACCCTTATTGATGTCAGATTTTTAGAGGGAACATTACATCACATAAAGTCTGAGGAAGAATGGAAGCCAGAATAAGCAGCATGCATGTTAGAAAGTCTTAGTCTCACAGTAGACCCAGTTTAGCGAATGAAGTCATATTCATATAATTTTTACCCAGACTTACTATGGCACTGAAGCAGAAATATGCACATTGGAACTTACTTGTCTAACTCATAAAAGTGTAAAATATTTATGTACACATAAAAATAAAGAGACTTTGCCTGTCTCCAGAAATGTACATGCTTTATCACTTGTCCAATGATTCACACAGGGAATTATATAAAGTTGAATTAAATGATGAAATGTGTAATATATATACATTAAATGTGTAATATATGGACATATATACTACATGTTTTTGCCTATTTAACAAACTCAGTATTTATCCAACATTCTATAGCTTATGCAAACTTAAACCCTGAAGAGTTAAATCTTATTACATTGAGGATGTCATACTGCCTGATTGGGATTTAAAATAAAGTTACACATCAAAATCTATAAAAAAACCCAACAAACAAACAAAACAAAACAAAAAAAACCAGAAACAACGGCTTGTCCACTTTTACTGCCTTTATTCAACATAGTAGTGGAAGTCTCAGCCACAGCATTCAGACAAGAAGAAAAAATAAAAGCCATCCAATTGGAAAGGAGAAAGTAAAACTTTCACAAATATATTGTACATAAAAAACCCTAGGACTCTACCAAAAACCTAATAGACTCAATAACTGATTTTTGGAAAAGTAGTAGGATACAAAATCAATGGCATTTTTATACAATAATAATGAACTCTCAGAAAGAGAAACTAAAATAATACCATTTGCCATTGCAATGAACAAAATAGAATACCTCAGAATAAATTTAACCAAGGAGGTAACAGCCCTGTACTCAGAAAACTAAAGGACATTGCAAATACAAACAAGTGGAAGCATATACTGTGTTCATGGATTGGAAGGATTAACATTAGGACCCCAAATAGCCACAGCAGTCTTGAGAAAGAAGAGCAAAGTTGGAGGCAACATGCTACTGACATCAAACTATATTAAAAGCCATAATAATCAAAATGGTGTAATAAGGGCATAAAAATAAACACACAGATCAATGGGAAAGAAGAAAAAGCCCACAGGGACAGGAAGATGCTGCCGGGGAAGGCAGACTGCAGGATAGTGGTGAGTGAGAGGACAGAGTGTGTGGTCGAGGGAGTGTTTGTGGGTGAGGGACCGCTGTCCTCCGGGCCGGAGGGGACAGCCCAGCCAGACGGGTTTCCCTGAAGGGGCAGCCCCCACTGCTGCTGGACAGGGTTTCCCTGAAGGGCCAGATTGACCAGGTCTGACGTGGAGACCTGCCATCTGGAAGGGAGAGTGGATGCTGTTGGAGCCTGAAAACCCTGAGAACCTACACCCCCAGGCCCCGGCAAGAGTGGTGATCCCAGAACGCCGGCTCCAAGGGGCGCTGGTTCAGGCAGCTCTGCGCCCTCAGGAAAGGCCAGGTTCCTGGGGTGAGTGGCTGTGGTCCAGGACAGAGAGAACCACATGCCAGGGTGTCTGCGCCCAGAAAGAGCCTGTGGCCCAGGGGCTGGGTGACCCGGTGTGGAGGGACCACAGGCCTCACAGGGGCCACACCCTAACCCTAACCCACGGGCCTCACAGGGACCACAGGCCGCTCACAGGGACCACAGGCCTCTCACAGGGACCACAGGCCCCTCACAGGGACCACAGGCCTCACAGGGACCATGGGCCTCACAGGGACCACAGGCCCCTCACAGGGACCACAGGCCCCTCACAGGGACCACGGGCCTCACAGGGACCACAGGCCTCTCACAGGGACCACAGGCCTCACAGGGACCACACCCTAACCCTAACCCACGGGCCTCACAGGGACCACAGGCCGCTCACAGGGACCATGGGCCTCACAGGGGCCTCGGGCCTCACAGGGACCGCGGGCCTCACAGGGGCCTCGGGCCTCACAGGGAACGCTGGAAAGCAGCCACAATGACCGGGCAGAAAGGGCAGCGAGGGACCTTCACAGTCCCTCCGCTCAGACCCAGGAGAATAAAGACTGCAAGGACTTCTCCCAGTGCGGGGAGCACGTGCCTGCTCTGGCTCTTTTGTTTTCTTTCCCTGGTTAAATCCTTGCTTTTGATTGCTAAGCCCAATACATAGGATCACCCAATTGGGGCCACTCTCAGAGACTGCAAGGGAAAGTTGTTTTTCTAGAACCTGGGGATCAGAGCCGGGAATAGCAATCAGAGCCCAGCTCCCATTTGCCCAAACCAGTTTTAAGTGCCAGAGAGAAAACAAAATCTAAGCACTGGCTAGAGAGGACCTCTAGACATGAAGGTCAATCCAGAAACACTGCCACCCAGGGGTGAAATCACAAACTGACACTTGTGTAAACACAAATAAAGGAGTATAAGAAACAATGAAGTACTGCCTGCTTGAAAATCAGGACCGGCTTACAACACTGAGGAGCAGTGGAATGCAGGGAACTTCAATACTGTCCTGACTAAGAAACAGGTGTACCACACAGAACAGTAGAGGAAATGAATGACCTTCACTACTGAACATTTGTATTTTTTTCATCTTTTACTTAAGAAATGAATTTTTTTCTTTTTCCACACTTGATTTTAACTTTTTAATTATTACACTTTTATTTTTAATCAGTATTATTACTACTACTATTTTAGCTTTTTCTAAAAAGTGTCATTTTATTTTCTCTATTTTATTTTGGGATTAGTGTTCTACATTCTATTTTAATTTTTCTTTTAGCATCATTTTACTCTATCTCAACTTTACCTTTGTGCCAACACTCTCTTCCTCACTTTTCCCCTTTTGTTGTTCTGTTTCTCTTATCAGATTCCTGCTTTAGATTTTCCCTATTCCTTATTTTTCCACCTGTTAAAATTTCACCCTACTTATATATCTAATTTCCAATCCCCTCCTCTAAGTCCATACACATTTCTCTGTTCTCTTTCTTCAATATCCAAAAATTTCTCTCTCTGTCCTTTTGCTGTTGTTTTCTTGATGGTTGATTATATTGGTTTTTTTTTAATGCTTGTTTGTGAGATTGTTTCGCTTTTTCTTTTAGTTTTGTTTGTTTTTGTTTGTTTTTACTTCTGTTTTCCCTTTCTTCACCTGATATTAGTTGTTGTTTACAGTTTGCATTCGTCTCTAGGTATTTGTTGCTGGCATTTGTTGGGATTAGTGGCTGTTCTATTGGAGTTTTCTCCCCATATAGTTTTTTCCCCCTCTTCTTTTTTTTAAATTTATTTTTACATATTTTATTAATTTTTTTGCCCCCTCCCTCCCTCCCACCCATCCCCTCCCTCCCCAGAGTTTTGTGTCCATTGGTTGTACTTATATGCATTTATACAAGTCCTTCGGTTGATCTATTATCTCCTCCAGATCTTCCTCCCCTCCCCACTGTTATTTGACAGTCTGCCTGTTGCTTTACTTTCTCTATATCTGTCTCTTGGTTCATCAGTTTATAATGATCTTTATCATCCACCAATGAGTGAGGTCATGTGGTGTTTCTCCTTCATTGATCGGCTTATTTCACTCAGCATGATGCGTATGCCAAAAGAACTTCTTCACCGATACTGCCCCTAGGGCAATGGAAGCTAAAGAGAAAATAAACAAATGGGACTTCATCAAAATAAAAAGCTTTTTTACAGCAAAAGAAACCATCAACAAAACAACAAGAAAGCCCACGGTGTGGGAGAACATATTTGCAAATAATACCACTGATAAAGGTTTAATCTCCAACATTTACAGACAGCTTATACAAATAAATAAAAGGAAGATGAATGATCCAATTAAAAAATGGGCAATGGACCTAAATAGAATATTTTCAAAAGAAGACGGAAGGAAGGCCAAAAGGCACATGAAAACATGCTTAAAGTCACTAATTGTCCGAGAGGTGCAAATCAAAACAACAATGTGGTACCATCTCAACCTGTCAGAATGGCCAGCATCAACAAATCAACAAACGACAAGTGTTGGCGAGGTTGCGGAGAAAAAGGAACCCTCGTGCACTGCTGGTGGGAATGCAGACTGGTACAACCACTGTGGAGAACAGTGTGGAGTTTCCCGTCTTCTTTTTTGATTCTCTTTCTTTTATTTCTTATTTTTTTCCCTTTTCCAATTTCAGATTTGCATTCCTTCTCTCTCTCTCTCTTTTTTCTTTTTTCTCTTCTTATTTCTTTCTTATCCTCTAATTCTATTTTCTCTGGTAGTCACCTTTATTTGGGGTTATTAGTATCGTGAATACATTTGTGTTGAGTGCTGTGTGTGCAGTGCCTTGTGTTATATTTTGTGCCTTTAAATCAACTCAGGAGAGAGAGAACTATTGATACATAACCAAACACCTGGAGAAAAGAGATCATGGGGGAGACAACAGCCTGCAATTGAAAGAAAATCAGGCATCACCAGAAAAGGAAGTAAACAAAATGGAAGCAAGCAACCTGTTAGAAAAAGAATTAAGAGAAATTGTCATAAGGTGGACGAAAAGAATGAAAGACAAATTCAACAATATGTGTAAGAACCAAGAGAAAATGAAGAAGAACCAAGAAGAAATGAAGAACTTGATAAAAGAGCTATAAAGAACTCAATAGGAAGCATCAACAGTAGACTAGAAGAAGCAGAAGACCACATCAGTGAGCTAGAAGACAAGGTAGAAAAAAATACCCAAGTAGAGCAGCTTCTAGAAAAAAAAAATTAAAAAGCAGGAGGATAGCCTAAAGGTACTTTGGAACAACATGAAATGAAACAACATTCCCATAATAGGGGTGCCAGAAGGAGAGAAAACTGAGCAAGGAATAGAAAACCTGTTTGAAGAAATAATGACAGAAAACTTCCCTGATATAGGGAAGAAAAAACTCACACAAATCCAAGAAGCTCGCAGTCCCAAACAAAATGAACACCAAAAGACTAATGCCAAGGCACATCATAATTAAATTGGCAAACTCTAATGACAAAGTAAGAATATTAAAAGCAGCCAAAGAAAGACATAAAGTTACCTACAAAGGATCCCCTAACAGACTAGCAAGTGATTTTTTAAAAGAAAGACATCCAGCAAGAAGGGAATGGAATGAAATATACAAAGTCATGAAAAGGAAGGGTCTGAATCCAAGAATACTGTACCCAGCAAGGCTAGAAATCAAAATTGAGGGTGAAATCAGGAGCTTCACAGACAAAAAAGGACTAAGGGAGTTTATTACCACCAAACCAAACATGGAAGAAATACTAACAGGTCTGCTGTGAAAAGAAGGAATAGGAAGCGAAGAAGGAACACAGGGGTAAAGAGTAAAAATGGTTACAAACAAGTACTTATGTTTAATAACTTTAAATGCTAATGGAATAAATGCCCCAATCAAAAGACATAGGGTAACAGATAAGAAAATGGATAAGAAAACAAGACCCATATATCTGCTTTCTACAGGAACCCACCTCAGAGAAAAGGACTCACACAGACTGATGGTGAAGGGATGGAAAAAGGTTTTTCAGGGGAATGGAAATGAAAAAAAAAAAAAAAAGCTGTGGTATCAAAACTTATATCTGACAAATTAGATCTCAAAGTGAAGGACATAAAAAGAGATAAAGAAAGCCACTTTATAATACTAAAGGGAGCAATCCAGCAAGAAGAAATAACTCTGGTAAATATATACACACCCAACACAAGAGCACTCAAATACATATAAAAAACTCCTGGAGGATATCAAGGGAGAGATTGACATCAATACAATCATAGTAGGAGACTTTAATACCCTACTATCACCATTGGACAAATCCTCTAAACAAAAAATCAGCAAAGAAACATCAATCCTAAGTGACTCACTAGACCAGATGGAATTAATTGACATCTTCAGAACATTTCACACCAGAGCCACAGAATATACATTCTTCTCAAGTGCACATGGGTCATTTTCAAAGATAGAACATATATTGGGTCACAGACAAAGTCTCTTCAAATTCAAAATTTGAAATCAACTACAATAAAAACAATCCAAAGAAATCAAACACATGGAGACTAAACAGCATGCTATTAAACAATGACTGGGTTACCAGATAGATCAAAGAAGAGATAAAAAAAATCATGGCAACAAATGACAATGAAAACCCAACAACCCAAAATCTATGGGACATCGAAAGCAGTCTTGAGAGGGAAGTTCCTAGCTCTACAAGCCTACTGCAAAAAACAAGAAACAATGGTAATAAATTACCTAACCCTAGAACTAAAAGAGTTAGAAATAGATCCATTGTAAGCAGAAGGAAGGAAATAATAAAGACCAGAGAGGAGATAAATGACATTGAGACAGCAAAAACAATACAAAAGATCAATAAAACCAAGAGCTGGTTCTTTGAAAGGATAAACAAGATTGATGAACCCCTAGCCAGGCTCACCAAGAAGCAAAGAGAGAGGACCTAAATAAACAAAGTTAGAAATGAAAGAGGAGAAATAACAACAGACCCCATTGAAATACAAAGGATTGTTAAAAAATACTACGAACAACTCTATTCCAAAAAACTGGACAATCTGGAAGAAATTTTTCTAGGAATATGTATCAGCATGGATAAATGCCATGCTGATACATATTCCTAGAAAAACTCAACCTTACAAAACTCAATCAGGAAGAATCTAAATATCTTAACAGGCCAATCACTATGGAAGAAACTGAAGCAGTCATCAAAAAGCTTCCAGCAAATAAAACCCAGGGTCAGACGGTTTCACAGGGGAGTTTTACCAAACATTCAAAGAAGAACTAAAACCTATTCTCCTCAGACTATTCAAAAAATTTCAAGAAGAAGGAATACTTCCAAGCTCCTTCTATGAAGCCAGCATCACCCTAATACCAAAACCAGATGAAGACAATACAGGCCAGTATCCCTCATGAACATATATTCCAAAATCCTCAACAAAATTATAGCAATTTGGATCTAGGAGTACATTAGAAAGATCCATACAAAGTAGGATTTATCCCATGGATGCAAGGATGGTACAATATCCACAAATCAATAAATGTGATACATCACATAAACAAATTGAGAAATAGAACTCCGTATAGTCATATCAATTGATGCAAAAAAAGTATTTGACAAAATCTAACACCCATCTTTAAAAAAAAACATGCACATGTAACTTTATTTGTCATTGTCATTTAAAGCTTGATTTTCTAAAACACACAAAGACATTAAGAGTTCTGTATCAGCAGAATTGAAACAGGAGAAATGGCGACAGATTTGTATGTGTAAATTATATACATTAAAGTCAAGAAATTGTTTTTTTTTTTTCAATATGGAAACTATACAAATGAAATGAATGGCAGAGGACCTGCTAGGAATACTGTTATCAGTTACTTTCGAACTAAACACAGTTTGTGAATATTCATACTTTTTTTGCTTTGGGACTGCATACAAGTTCTTTGGTTGATCTCTTCCCCTTACCCCCACTCTTCCTCTGCCTTCCCTCTGAGGTTTCATAGTCTGTCTCTGGATTTGTTTTTGTTCATCAGTTTATGTTGTTCATTATATTCCATAAATGTGTGAGATCATGTGATATTGATCTTATTTTTGCTGACTTTTAACATTCTTTAAAACTTTTGTGATATTATACTACATTAGTCTAGTTTTGGTAATGTTATTATATTTAAAATCCTTTTTTTTTCTTGAAATTTTAATGTTTATTGCATGTAATATTATTGTTTTTAAAATATTAATATTTATTGCATTAAAAAAAACAACTTCACATATATTGGAGATAAGCAACACAAAACAAAAACAAACAACCCCACCAAGTACCACACACTTGGATGGCTTAAAACAACGGGAATGTGGTGTCTCACAGTCTGGAGGTTAGAAATCCCAAATCAAGGTGTTGGCAGGGCATGCTTCCTCTGAAGGCCCTGGGGGGACCCTTTGCCTTTCCTGGGTGTTTTGTGTTTGTCTGCAGTTGCTAGCATTCCTTGGCTTGTAAGTGCACCATTCTGATCTCTGCTTCTCCTGCCAAGTGGCCATCTCGTTGAGTGCCCCATGTTGTCTTTCTTCTGTGCATGTCTGTCTCTGCACCCACACTGCCCTTCTACTCAAACACCAGTCATTTTGGACTAGGGGCCACAGGAATGACCTCAACTAACTTGATCCTAACTGCAAAGACCCTTTTTCCAAATAAGGTCATACTTATTGGTGCTGAAGGTCATGTTCACAGGTACTGAAGGTGAAGACTTAACAATTAAACTCATAACAGCAACTGACCTTCCTCAGTTTTAGTTTCCTGATCTGAAATGTGAGGGGTTACCACAGTATTGAAGTCCAAGAGGTATCGTATGGGAAATACCTGATATGATGCTGCACAACTATTGTAGCTCAGTCAAGGTGGCCTTGTTAAGGAAACTATCCCTGCAGCGAGGAGCAGGTCCACTCTCCACCCCCACTCCTCTCCTCCAAATGCACCTGCAACCCCCAGAGGGACAAGAATCCTTCTGAGGCTCCGGAGGTGGGAGCAGTGTTAACTATAAGATCACCAAACGGTAAGTGACTTCCAAAGAATACAACTTAAGGCATTGTCTGACCATTTGGTTCATCACAAACTATGGCTATCCAAGTTTGATCTTATCTATGGAGTTTGCAGAGGTTACATTGGAAGCAGAAACCAGCTTGGCTTAACTTCTTTGCTGTGTGATTTCAGAGGCTTACCAGGAAGCATCTGGCTGCACCCATGACTTGGGCCCAGTCTCATTGACAACTGGCTGGTCCCTGGGCAGAAGAGCTGAGGGCAAAAGGAGCCCTGTGACCAGTCTCTTCCTTCATGACTGGCTTCCCCCACCCTAAGGAGGCATCCTGACAACTCCTTCATGCTGTGCTCAAATGAAAGCCCCGAGGAAAAGCTCATTTTACTGGGGAGCCCTTCTGGTCTGGGCTCTGCTGCCGTTGCTACATCATTTTTCCTTGGTCTTCAACTTCTCTGACTCCCACAGGCCCAGAGCAGCTGGGGGGCAGGGCTGCCGCCATCTTTGTCAGGTTAATTTGCATACTCACTCCGATTGGCTGGTGGGCATTGTGGAGGTATGGCCAATTTGTATCTTTCTCTTTTATTAGTGTAGATGCTTTAGAATTAATATAAGAAGCAGAAGACACTTACTAGGCAGTACAATTATGTACTTTCAAGATTCACAGTTATCTAAAAATGGAGGAAGGGCACGTGACAATGGAGCCCCATCAGAATTTGAGGAACAGACATGATAGAAGGTAAACAAGACCAGGCAGGAAATGAGCTGACTGGCATAGCAAGTTGTCTGCTGGAGCAGCAGGTATAAGTTGGATGATGAAAAATCATTGGGCCACTGCTCCAGCCCTCATCTTCCTCACAACTGTTTGTGCAAACAATCTTGTTGGGCAGGGAGAGAGTTGTCCATCCCAGAAGGCTGTGAAGGAGAGTTGTCTGATCAGCGAGACAGCAGCATGCTAAGAGTTGGAAAGCACACCATGTTGGCTTCTGGATGTGACTTCCTTGCCATCACTGCTACTGCATGTATGTTCCCCCCAGTGCAGCTCAGCCTCATTTGCCAAATAAGGAGGAGATTGGAAGACTGTTGGCCTCCTGCTCACTTTGGGTACATGCTGGGAGAATTTTGCACATGCTGTTATGTGCTCAGTGGCACCAGGACTCTTTTTAATATTCTTAATTACCCTGAAATTCAGCCACATGGCCATTCTGCTTGTCTGGACAGTACTTGATGGCAGCTGGTATTAGAAACCTGCCATTTTCCAAGAGCCATCAAGTTCCATCTTCACTAATCAGGGGAGTCCTCCTAAGTCACAGAAAAATGTGTAACTATATGTGCATGTGTGTGAGCACATATGTATAGCTGTGTTCCAGCAAAGATCTACATGTATATGTATATGAGGGGAAGTTGGAGGGGTGCAGATTTTATCAGAATTCTCTTGATTACTGATGATGATTTTGAGACACTGCTTTAATATTTTTCAAGGAATAAGAAATAATATAATCTTGATGTGAGGAAGCACAAAAATACTCTGGTAAATAATAATTGATTGTGTTCATTTTTCCTAAGAGGAGGCAATATTTTCAGAACATTATTTCTGGATATTCGGGCAGAGTGGAAGGAACTGAGGTTGAGGAAAATTTTTGAGTAAAGATAACTTTGCCCTCCCTGCCATGACCTGCATGGTAAGGTTCAGGATCTGAAAGAGGGGCTGATGCACAAATGAAAATGCTATACAAGAAATATTAACTTAGAAGGCATTGGGAGCCAGGGGGTAGCTTCTTTTTTGAAGAGACACTGAATCTGGCCTTAACCACTTTTTATTCAGTTTTAGATACATATCTTGTCTTCAGTAAAGCATGGCAAGCATGTGGCAGACAGAACATCTCAAAGGTCAGTAAGATCAGTAAGGTCCAGTAAACCTTTACTTGGAAGCTATCAGGTCAGGAGAATGCTTTGTGCCACCACTATCTCAGCATGAACAATTGGCGCCTAGTGTAAGCCCTGCTAACACTCAAGGTATATTGGCTTCTTGCATTCCTTGGTGCATGCTCATGACAGTGATGGCTTGTAGTAGCTTCCCACATCTCCCCCTTTTTTGTTTTCTTAATAAATATTGAAAAGTGTATGCCATCTGTAGGGCTTGAGTCCCTTTAAGACTCTTCATTCGGCATCTGCAGAATCCTCCAGGTCATCTCTGGACTATTTGTCATCTGTCTTGTTCTCCTCCAATTCTTATCTCCAGAATGTTGCTTGGGGCTACTTCTCTCTGTGACTATAGTAGTCATCTGTCTGCAGCCACAGGTACAGAGTGAGGCTCCAGGTGCAAGGTCCTCATTAGACTGGTCAGTTACTCTCTCAGATAGATACTAAAGTTTAATGTTTTTCCCAGAAATCCAAATGGGCTTGGAGGAGTTTTCTGGAAATACATAAGCATATTCTCAACCGAAGGTTAATTAAGAGTTGGGACATCTCCATAAACCAGACTCGGGATTCTTCTATTTTATCAAGCCTTTTTGCGTTGGCTTATTATGACACCAGTATAATTTCTTTGTTGTCTTGCCATCAGCGTTTCAAGTGAAAAACTAAAGTAATTAAGGCTTGGTGTAGTCTACCCACAGGAGATTTCTCCAGCATCAGTATTCCCCCGTTTTGTTTTTCAAGTTTGGATTTTAGCCGCTGATGTTGATGTTCTATAATTGCCTGTCTTTGGGAATTACAGTATTCCTGTAATGTGCTGAATTTTCCATGTATACTAATAAAAGCCACAAAATGGCTACCACAAGAAGGCTGCCACAAAATGGCCACCACAAGAAGGCTGCCAAAAGATGGTTGGAAGGGGAGAGCAGTTGTGGGTGATCAGGTCTGTAGGGGAGGGCAGTTGGGGGCAACCAGGCCTGCAGAGAACACCGATTGGGTGTGACCATGCTGGCAGGGAAGGCAGTTGGGGATGATCGGGAAAGCAGGAGAGAAGTTAGGGGATGATCAGAATGGTAGGCAGAAGTAGTTAGGGGCAATCAGGCAGGCAGGCAGCCAAGTGGTTAGAAGCCAGCAGTCCTAGATTGTGAGAGGGATGACCCACTGCGGGATCAGGCCTAAACTGATAGTTGGACATCCCCTGAGGGATCGTGGATTAAAGAGGGTGCAGGCTGGACTGAAGGACAACCCCTGCATACATTTTGTGCACTGGGCCTCTAGCTTTTTTAAAGAATAGTTGGAAAAGACATCTTGGGTATGCAGGTCCATTATCAGTTTTAATGATTTTTGGAATTCTCATGATAGAAAAAGCAGCTAGGTAGGCAATGATTAATGACCTGTTTTGCTATTTCTCCTATAAATGCAGTAGCTCATATCTTTGAAAAGATATCTACAGAGCCATGCAATGCCTCAAGGCATCCAAAAGGAGTATAATGTGTTACAGCCTTTTGCCAGATATGGTTCCTTATCAATTTTTGAGGGTTAATTTCTGTATTAGGCCCTTGAGGCGGGTGTAACATACAGGTGGGACATTCTCTGATAATCTGTTTTGCCTGCTGTTGAGTGACTGAGAATTGGAGGACATTTTGGCAAGCTGGTGTAAAAGCTAATGAGATTCTGTGGCTTGTTGTAATAAGACAACTAATTGATTGGCATATGCATTTCCTTTTGTTAAAGGACCAGGCAGGGTGATATGAGCCCTGATATGAGTAATTTTAAAGGAGTATTGTTTTTACTGTACAATTTGCTGTATCTGTTTAAATAGTATAAATAGACTTTGGTCACTAAGCCATTTTTATCAGGCAGTTTCAATTCTGTTTACCAGGCCAGCAACATAGGCAGAATCAGAAATAATACTTAGAGGCTCTTGGAAATTCTGTAACACAGCCTTGATAGGTCTTAATTCAATCCTTTGTACAGAAGTGTGATGGGTCTGGATGACTTGGTCTGAATTTACTGTATGATAAGCAGCTTTACCATTAGATGAACAATCAGTAAAAACAGTTAATGTTCCAGAAATAGGTACCTGTCTAGTATTTTTTTTTGTATAATAATAGGGGTGTAATATAAAAATTGTAGTAACTTGTTTTTTAGTAGATGACAACTAAGTTCCCCTGAATATTCCCTTATTTTAATTTGTCAATTAAAGTAAGTTTGGAAGCAAAAAACTGTTGAGGAGATCCAAGATGGCTGCACAGGTAAAACCTAACCACAGCCTCACACAACAATTTCAATAAAATGCAACTAAAATACAAAATGGACATTACGCAGAACTACAGGAAAGTTGACTGACTGGAAATTCTACAATGAGAAGGAAAAAGAAAACCAGAAGGAAAAGTAGAGGATCTATAAAAGCCTAAGTTACAGAGACACACTGCGCATGGAGAGGATGGAGTCAGAGAGGAGGGGGAGGCTGAATGCCTGGCTGGCGTTCCCTAGTGAGAAGAAGATAAAAGCTCCAGACTGTGCTGAACCCCAGATCCAACAGCACTGAACCCCAGTTCTAGGCCAGACCCCGGGGACCCAGGCTCATACAGAGGAAGCTTTTGTGGTAAAGCGGAAACCCTGGGGAGCAGCGAAAGGAAGTCCCAGAGGCACGCACATTGAGTGCAGAGAACGAACTGTTGACTGAGCCACTGGATGGCTCTAGCGGGAAGGAGACAAAAGCTCCAGACTGCTCTGAACTTCACTTCCAACTCCACTTCCAACTGAACTGAACTCCAGTCCGGGCTCATTGGGGAGAGCCTAGACTGTTTGGTAGCCAGCAAAACTCAAGGGCACCTTTCTCTCAGAGGTGCTTGTAGTGAGTACCGAAGGACCTTGAGGAACACTGAGACTCAGGAGCCTCATAGGGCGTGGCTGATGGAAGCCAAGGCTGTAGGCTCCACCCCGAAACTCTGCCCCATCCAAGCTGAACACAGAGACTTTTAAGGCTACCAACTCAGGGAAGCTGTGGAAATGCCGAGACAAGGAAACAGATCACAAATGAAAGAAATGGAGAACAAAAAGTGACTGGATATAGAGTTAAAAACCACACTTATAAGGTTTTTCAAGAATTTCCTAGAAAAGGCTGATAAAATAAATAAGACCTATGGGGATATGAAAAAGGATCAACAAGAAATAATAAGGGATCAATAAGAAATGAAGAATATATTGTCTGAAATAAAAAATATTATACAGAGTCTTAAAAACAGAATGGAAGATCACAAGAATCAAGTCAAAGATTTAGAACATAAAGAGACAGAAGACACTCCTCCGCAGAAGCAAGAAGACAAGAGAATCCAGAAAGTTGAAGATAATGTAAGAAACCTGTGGACAACTTCAAACGAACCAACATCAGAATTATGGGGGACCCAGAAGATGAGAGAGAGCAAGATACCAAAAACATACTGAAAGAAATAGTGACAGAAAACTTCCCCCATCTGGTGAAAGAATTAGACTTACAAGTCCAGGAAGCGCACAGAACTCCAAACAAAAGGAATCCAAAGAGGACCACACTAAGACAAATCATAATTAAAATTCTAAGAGCAATAGACAAAGGGAGAATATTAAAAGCAGCAATAGCAAAGCAGGTAGTTACCTATAAAGGAGCAGTGACAACCCATATGATTGTCAGCTGATTTCTCAACAGAAACCATGCAGGCCAGATAGGAATGGCAAGAAATATTCAAGGTGATGAATAGCAAGAACCTACAGCCAAAAATAATTTACCCAGCAAAGTTATCATTCAGAATCAAAGGCCAGATAAAGAGCTTCACTAATAAAAACAAAAACAAAAACAAAAACAAAAACAAAAACAAAAAAACAAAAACCTAAAGGAGTTCATCACCGCCAAACCAGAATTCTATGAATTGCTGAAGAGGGTTCTTTCGGAAGAGAAAGAAAATAAAGATAAAAATTATGAGCCACAAATATGTAACTATAAACAAGTGAATCTAAAAACCAAGGGAATTTAAAAAAAATCTGATGAACAATATTAACTGGTGACTATAATAGAATCAGAGGTATGGAAGGGAAGTGAACTGATGATTCTCAGGAAAAAGGGGAGTGGGGGTGTGGGAAGAGACTGAACATAAACTGTGCACCTATGGATGAGGACAGTGGGGGGTGGGGAAAGGGCAGAGGGTGGGGTGGGAACCTGGTGGAGGGGAGCAATGGGGGGGGGGGAAGGAACATTTGTAATAATATCAACAATAAAGATTTATTAAAAAAATAATAAAGTCAGTCTGAAAAATGATTATTTTCTAACTTCATTTGTCCTTGGGTGGGACAGCAAATGACACTAATTGTATTTCTGCTATCAGTTTCCCTGAGTACATAAGCTATTTACCTTCTGTTTAGGGAGGCAAAATGCAAATTATTTACTTTTAAGTGTCCTTGGTTTAGGAAAGATAGGGTTTACTACATGGTCCGAAACTGCTTAGCATCTAAATTTGTTGTAAACTGCTGTTTTATGCTGTATTTGCCATTGTGCTAGCTAATATGGAGGGATATTGACAACCATTATTATAGCACAGTAGTGACAGCTTCCCAAGGTTAAAAATGGGAAGCCTGAGCAAAACTTGTGTGTATTTGTTCCAAAACATATACTATTTCCTTCTATAATTTTGTTCAGTTGGGCAAATGGATTTATAAGTTATAGTCTCTAAGCCTCAAATAATTTCATTTAGGGCATTTTCACACTTGTACAATTCATGTTTGATAAACACATTTCTTCTGAAATTGAATTTTAACAGTTTATTTGCTGTTGCTGGTGGTCACCACAATTACTGATAAGAGCATTGATCTGGCAAGAAAACACATTGGCTCTTAAAAGAGGGTGGTTTGGGTTGAAAGGTACTGGTGATTAGGTGCTGTCTAAAGAATACTGTATATAACCATCCAAAATGAGAGAGCTGCAACCCCGGCTCTCACCTGCACCCTTCTAGCAGGAAGGGCTGCTTAAATCTACTTCCCTTTTATGGCAGGATGGCTGGAGCCATCGATAGGAAATAATGCCCAAAGTTCTCTGGATGGTTGGGGGTTACTGATACTTAGTGGTGCTTTGAGATAGGCAGAAGTTGTTAGGAGAAACCTTGATTCAACAGGTAGCATTAGAAGTGAGATTTGTTTCAACTACAACTGTGTCAGGCAACAGGCATAAACAGCCTCAGCCAAGCAAGACAAAGTAGTTCACCAGGAATGCTAGCCCATCAAGGATATTACCCAGAGATTTCACTCCATTGGAAAGAACCCAGTTCTGGTCACTCTGGCAAGATGATATATAATCTAATGTATGGTGAGTTTATTTGCCCAGAAATTGGTTTGCTGGCTTTTAGGGACTTGGACTTGATCTGAGTTTAAACATTTTTTTAGGAAAATGTCTCAGTTTGGATTCTATCCAGTGAACTCAGTATGGAGTTAGAACTCCCTGCTTCCTTGTCCTGAACATCAGCAGCTTGATCCAGTGCTGCCTCTCTATCTTAGTCAAGGCTGGAGGCTTTTAATGAATAGCTCAGTCCTGCCAATCAGATATATCAACTGCCTAGTAATAGCCATATTGGGATAGGTTCCTTTGATTTTTAAGTCATCTATATAACTCCTACCAGATAAAATGATCCTATATAATAAAAACCTAATATGCTAAGTGTTTGGTTGACTGGTTGCTGTTAACCAAGCAAAGTGTAATATGCTAATGATATGCTAAGGCTGCTCAACCACTCACTATGATGCACACTGTCCACCAGGGGACAGTTGACTGGTTGACCAGTCACTATGATGTGCACTGGCCACCAGGGGATAGACATGCTCTGGCAGGTAGGTTAGCTTGCTTGCTGTTGGGTCCAGCTGATTAGGACTGAATGAGGTGGGGCTAGACACAGCCCTCCCATGGCTCCTTGCCAGCTGGCCAACCTACTGCATCCTTCCTCGGCCCTGATTGTGCACCAGTGAGGTCCTTGGCCTGGCCTGCACCCTCTGGCAATCTGGGATCTGTTGGCAGATGTCAAAGAGCTGGTTTCGTTCTGATCCTGCAGGCCAGGCTGAGGGACCCCACTGGTGCACGGATTCATGCACGGGGCCTCTTAGTCTCATTATAAAAATCTCTCTGTTTTCAAAATAATATTTTCTTAAAGAGATTCAGGTCACAGCCCAAATTCCTAGTGTTATTTCAGCTCTGGTGTATCCTGAAGAAAGCTATTATGTTCAGTGGTCAAGCTTCATATCTTACCTCATTGAGAAGATAATAAAATCACTTGCAGTTGGAATTTATTCGTTACTTAAATAATCACTGAAATTACAGATGAAACTAGGCCTCTGTGCCATCTAGATTCTCGTGCTAGCCAGAGTATGTGTTATTTTCTCTTTTGTAACATTCCGTAAAAGCATCCTACATAGGGTGAGCTCATAATAATTTCTTGGCCATTTTGTGGCAAGTGCAAAGTATTCTAGATTAACTAACTTTGTGCCTGATTCCAATCTGGAATATTCTTCAAATGGATCAGTATGAAAGAAAATGTCTTTTCCTTCACCAAACCCTCAAATTCATCTCTGCCTGGGAGTGGTACAAGGCCTTATCACCATGGAGTCTGACAGAAGAAATGAGGGTGGTCCCCTGGTCACATTTGTCAAGCAGAAAAATGTGAATTCTTGGTTAAGATCTGGAGGCATATTCTTGGAAAGTCAAAATTTTTTTATGAGACATTTTCAATGTTGTGATAAAAACAAAACAAAACAAAACATATGAGAATACTCTGGAGCATCTGTGAGACATTCTCACTGAGAACTGTCATGTGATTCCAGGGCCCCAACTGTATTTGCTTTATGGAGAGTAGCACACTTTAATTGCTAATGAGAACAAGGCTAAGGTAGAATTTATTTTCACCCTAGTGAAGAGCAAAGGACATGAAAGTGTGCTGAAGAAACGGTGGTTCTTCAGAATTTTTGCAGACAGAACTCCTGAGAGGATGGAGTCATTGTACAGCACAAGGTGCAGAGGTAGAATAAGACCAGCACCACAGCACTGGGCACCGTGTTCATGTTCACGTGTGAGCTAACTTTATCACACTGCCACCGGCCCTGCTACATTAGCAGTGATTATTCTAATACTTATTTTAGGTATAGTTTCATTTAATTTGTAAATTAATTTTGACTGTGGTGTATAAGGGCTAAATGCATAAGGAATTTATGCCTAGATTTAAAGGAATTAAAGTCAACAAGGGCTTTATGAAAGCTGTTTTATCTAAAGAGACATCCATACATTATACAAATTAAAGAAATGCTGATGCATAGAACTGAGAGTCTAAACTCTTTCTGTTTACCTCTCTAAAAGATTTTCACAGAAAGTGCCATTTCCTAATTTTAGTGACTTGTGAGGCCAAAGGATTGGACTATGCTGATTTTATTTAATTTGCACTTTTTCTTAAAGATGTTCTGGCCACATTGCTAAAAAAACAAAACAAAACAAAACAAAACACCTCCTATGGAGATCTCTAAGCAATTGTTCATAAATATTGTGGACTAACAAAAACAGGTCAGTAGCACATACTCTTCCTAGATGCTTTCTGCTGTCCTCTGCTGAGAAGAAGGCTCACTGTAGCTGCTGCAGAATTTTTGATAGTGACCTGTTTCATAGAAAAAGTTCAAAAATTAAACTGAATGACAGAATGAACTCAGGTCAACAACAAGAAGCCATTAAACATGAAATTGATATTAGCAATTGGTTAGTTTATCAAAGAATAATCCATTGGGATGGAAGACATCCCCTAGAGCCGTGGAACAACAAACTTTGGCTCTCGAGCCACATGTGGCTCTTTGGCCCCTTGAGTGTGGCTCTTCCACAAAATACCACAGCCTGGGCGAGTCTATTTTGAAGTGACATTAGAAGAAGTTTAAGTTTAAAAAATTTGGCTCTCAAAAGAAATTTCAGTCTTTGTACTGTTGATATTTGGCTCTGTTGACTAATGAGTTTGCCGACCACTGCCCTAGAGCATTGGAAAGTTCCCTGATACACAGCCTATTGACTGTGGTGCTAGGGCCCTGGTGAATATGAAGTTCCTCCTTTCATGCTATAGAAACAGAAGAAATCCAGTCTATTAGTCCTCTAGACCAGTGTTTCCCAAACTTTTGACATATATGTACCCCTTCTATAATTTTCATAATGCTGAGAACCCCTCATACTCAGAACATAGAATTAGGGGCGGCTAAGCACGGTGCAGTGCATATCCCCATAAAACTCTTCCTGTACCCCTGGGGGTACGTGTACCACACTTTGGGAAACACTGCTAGACAAATGCTTGGTTCTTCTCTGCTGGTGACCCCATGACATGTTAGAGTAGTTGGGTTTGGAGGGAGTAAACCACCTGGATACCTATCTAGGCCATAGAATAATGCAATGAGAAGAAACGTCCCCAGGGAGCTGTTGGGGAAGAACTATGGCCACAATACAGAGTGCAGAGGGAGGAGGAAGACAGGCAGTAAAAAAGAAGCTGTTAAAGGTTATCTTAACTCACCCCTATTGTGTGCTGCCTTGCTTGGTCTCAGTGAGTATGTAAAGAATTAATGGAGACTGGATGCCAGGGTCAGGCATGTTCATCTGGTTTCTCCCAGCCCTCAAAGTGGCATGATGTATAGGATGGTTTCTTTTGAGGGACTGTCTTTTCTTCAACTGAGCACTCAGCTCTGAGTGGGAGAGGGCATTCCCTAGGGAGTGGGTGCCATGAGCCCTGAATGAGGAGGTTGCATTTTCATCTGACAGGGAACAGATGGAGTCATATATCCAGCTTGAAGAATTCACTTTTGGACAACTCACTTTTCCTTTTTATAAATCAATATTCTGGCCTGTAAAATAGACAGTGATACTCCTTCTTTTGGAGCTATTATTGGGATACGTCGGTCCTTAAGTTACTTTTAGCATTATGGGAAAAAGGAGCTTTTGCCGTTCTTCACTCTTCAGTTTATGGACTATGTATATCTTAACTTCTTGGCTATCCTCCTTGTCATCATCTACTTCTGGAAAAATTAAATGGTTTTCCCTTTAATATATCTTATATACTCATAAATTTTCTCATTTCAAAAAAAATTGATGTTAGAAGTATGAAGTTAACTTCTTTCTTCCACTTACCATTGGACTTTGACTGTGTGCCTTAGTCTCACTGAGCTTCTATCATCTCATCTGTAAACTGGGGCAATTTAAAGCACCTCATGGGATTGTGGAGAGGAATAGGTGTGGATGCAGTTGACGGACTTCAAAGGGCCACTCTCATACCAAGCATCAAGAGCAGACAGTTTATGGAACAAAATTACTATTTGGGGCCATCAAATCAGGATGCCTCCATGTCATAAAGAGCTTTGTGACATCAGCTATTCTGACCCCTTGATTCAATGTTCTCTGATGTTCCCCACTCAGAATTTTTCAGGTGGGAAGCTTGAGAGCATTGGGATGCCCAGTAATGTCAGTCTCTCACTCTTTTCATCACTTAAATAGTGTCAACTTCCATGTACCCTTTGTGCAAAGGCTTAAACTGAAGACAAACATGAGACTCTATGGGCATAGTTAACTCCCCCCCCCCCCTGCCTCAATAATACCTGAAACTTGCCTCAATTATAACATTACTGCTCTGACTCATAATTATTGACCTATTTGCCTCTCCTGTTGAACCACAAAGTTTTTCAAGAGAACGTAGAGTATTCATTTGTAATGCCCTGAGCTTCCCATAGTGTCTGGACAGAGTATGTGTCCAATGCCAAATAAAGTATTTCTACTTGAATTTCATCTCTTTCATGCACCTCACACACGGGCACCTCTCCCCCACTGGCAATTTGGACATATGTCCTCTTCTGGCTGAAGTCACTCCCCAGCTGCTCCCATACATCTGATCATTCTCCAAAGCTGAGTGATGACTTTCACCTGGTACTGCTGATGACCTCACATGGAGCTCACACCATGATGGTGCATTTCACTAGCCTGTGGGTCTGCTCTCTGGGCATTTCTGAGAAAACTAGTGAAAGTGTTACATGTGTAAACATAGGAAGAAAGGCAAAAAAGAAAAAAGATAGGCCCAGAGGACAGTGGTAGAAGGCAAGTTTGTAGAGGGCAAGTTTTTAAAATTGCTCAACAATAAGAAGGTTAAATAAAATCTATAGAAACAAAACTTTGTTGGTAGAATTTAGCTCAGCTTGTGGACTAGTTTTCCCAAAGTGCATTTTACAGAGCCGGTTTTATTGATATTAATAGATATAAACTTTAAGGTGTTTTTTAAAAATAAGTTTATGAGGTAAAAGGCTAATATGTAAATTGTTCCCTTGGGAGTTCGACCTACTGGGCGTTTGACCACTCACTATGATATGCAGGGGGCGGCATGAAATGAAGGAAGGCCGTGGCTGGCAGCCAGCAGCTGGGGGAAGGAAGGCCCCAATTGGTCCCGATCACTGGCCAGGCCTAGGGAATCCTACCTGGGCATGAATTTCCTGCACCAGGCCTCTAGTATTATATGAAATTAAATAGATCTTATCCTGGAATACCTAATAGCCTTTTATATGATGATGCAGTTTAGACATCTTCAAGAAGAAATAATAACATTGCTTTGGAAAATTTTTGAGGACCCTTCATTGGAGAATTTCATGGAATTTAGTATTCCTTAGAACACATTTTGGGAAATGTGGCTATAGAGACATGAATTTGAATTTTATTAAAGCATTGACAGTTGGTTCCCATAGTAACATGGACTTCACAATAGTGTAATTAGGTGGGCTCTTGCTTGATTACTCCACTGTCCTGAAAGGATTTGATTAATAGCTGGACATACTATTTCTAGGGTTCTGCTCCAGACTTTGCAATGCCCTATCTAGGTCAAATCATTCATACATATAGAATTATACACTTTTCTTTTTTAAAAATGCTAAAAATAGAAGCAGATGCAACAAATAATAGTTTGTAATTCTCAAAGCTTTTAGTTGTCCAAAGTCATTATGAGTTAACTATAGGCCCGGTGCATGAATTCATGCATGGGTGAGGGAGGAGAAGGAACTGTGGGAGGTTGGCTGGCAGCTCCAAGGAGGGAGGCAACCCTTGGCCCCCTCTGGGGAAGGGGCTGCATCCACCGTCACCCACCCCCGGTTCCCTGTCCCAGCCTGGGAACCGAGGAGAGGAGGTGACAGTCACCAGGACGGGTGCAGAAAGAACAGATGCTAGACACCAGACACCGGACATCAGACACCGCCACCGCCACGCCACCATGTGTCTCTCCACTCCCCCCCCCCCCCCCTTTCCCTCAACGCAGGTCCATGGTGGGTGAGCAGCCCCCAGGGAAGGGAGAGGATGGGAGTGAGACAAACCCTTGTGTCAAGGGCTTACTTTCTAAAGATCACAGTGAGGAAGCTGCTCTGTTACTTATGAAACCCCTACCCAGGTCGTCTATGAATGATTTAGCACCAGGGGCATATGGGGGCTGGCCAGTTGTGGGGAGAGACTGTGGGCAGTTGGCTGCCCATGAGAGGTTAGCTGTGGGAGCACACTAACCACCAGGGGGCAGTTCCTGAATTGATTGTCTGGCCCCTGGTGGTCAGTGTACGTCATAGCAAGTGGTTGACAGGTCATTCCGATCATTTGATCATAATGGTTGCATAGGATTTTATATACACTGAGTAGCCAGAATATTATGACCACCCCATCAGTATTTCATTAGGCTATCTTTTGCCTTTAATACTGTGGCGATTCTTCTTGGCATTGACTCCACGAGATGTTTGAAAGGTGACGAGAGGAATCTGACACCATGCCTGATGAATAGTACTGTCCAGTTCTGTGAGATTTGATGGTTGTGGAACCAGCTGCCTAATGGCTCTTTTAATTTTGTCCCACAAATGCTCAATTGGATTGAGATCTGGTGATTGTGGGGGCCACCTAAGCAAGGTGAAGTCTCCCTCATGTTCTTGAAATCACTCCTGCACAATATGAGCACCGTGGCATGGCGCATTGTCTTGTTGGAAGAAGCCATCTCCATTGTGATACACCATCAACATGATAGGATGAACTTGATCAGCAACGCTACTTAGGTATGTTGTGCTATTCAGACATTGCTCCACATGAATTAAAGGACCTAAATCATGCCAGGAAAACATGCCCCAAATTATAACACTGCCCTCACCAGCTTGAAGGGTTGTACTCATGCATGTGGGATGCATGCTTTCATGCTGTTTCCACCAAGTTCTCACTCTGCCATCTGCATGATGCAATTTGAAAGTCATCGAGCCACATGACTTTTTTCTAATGCTCAATCCTTGTGTTCCTATGTGAATTGGAGATGTTTGATCTTGTAACTGCAGACAGCAAAGGTGTTCAAACAGGCCTTCGGCTTCCATATCCCATACAATGCAGTGTATGGTTAATTTGCCTACAAATGGTCAGGTGGTCATAATAATCTGGCCACTCAGTGTATATAGATAGTACAAGATGGTTACCAAAATATATACCTAAACAAAAGCCACGCTGAATCATTTAGTGTTATCAAATCAAGAAAGATAACAATCCAATTGCCTTTTGGCCTAGCACAGTGGTTGGCAAACTGCAAGCCTCCATTTGCCACTCTGTTGACTAATGAGTTTGCCGACCACTGGCCTACCAGACACCACATTTTAGTGGACACATTAATAAACTAAAATGTTTTAATAGAAGAATAATCAAGATGGTGTTGTGTCTGGAAGCCATATAATAGAATAAAACATTTTTAAAAATTGAGAATGTTCATCCTCAAACATAAAAAAGCTTAGAAGGAGGATATACTGTATATTTTAAATATTTGAACTGTTGCATGAGGAATGAGAAGTTTTATGGGAAGAATTGTATTCTCCCTCCCAAATTTATATGTTGAAGCCTTAACTCCCAGTATCTCAGAATGTGGCAGCATTTGGAAGTAGAGTGTTTAAGAAGGTAATTAAATTAAGATGAGGTCATTATAATAAGCCCTTATTCAAAATGACTGGTGCCCTTGTAAAAAGAAAAGATTAGGATATAGACACATCCAGAAGGAAGGAAGACCTTGTTGAAACCTGGGAGTAGGTGCCACCTACAATCCAAGGAGAATCCTCAGAAGAAACAACTCTGCTGACACCTTGTCTGCTGGTCTCCAAAATGGTGAGAAAATAAACTTCTGTTGCATAAGTCTCCCTACCTGCAGTCCAGCTGGAGTCAGGAGCATGTTGAATAAAAGAACAGCATTATTCTCTGGATTAGTGGAAGGAAGAACTAAGATTAGCATGTGGGAAAACCGTGGCTCAACTAGGAAGTAGGTGTGTGGGAAGCCGTGTTCCTTGGGGCCCGAGGGCAAGGATGGAGCATAGGGCAGGGACGCCTACCTGCTCTCCCCTAAGCCTTCAGGGTCAACTAGGGACAGGGCAGACCATAGCCCCATTGTTAGGGAGTGCGCATGATGCACGACTTATCTCGATGTTCTCAGCTAGGCTGTTCTCAATGATATCTAGCCAGATGCTTGCTCTATGTATCTTTTTCCAAGAATGTCTTGAGGAGCTGACGAGCGGCCTTGTCCTGGGAAAGGGGCACTTGGAGAAATGCCCAGAAAGGCCGCATAAATGTACGCCTGCAACTAATAAAGTTGCTGCAGTCTCACCATGGACTAGCAGTCCCCCTGAAGCCCCGCTTTCTCTTGTCTTTATTTCTCTTAAACCTCCTAGCCATACCTCTAGGACCTGTGATACCGGCTGGATCCAGTATGGGTGGTTTGACAAAGTGGTAAGTCATTGGAAGTGTCCACATAGACACTAGCTGGCCACCCATTGGGGTTGTTGCAGGGAAGATACCTGAACTGGGCAGGAGGAACCCTTGGAGGTGCTGAAGACTTTTCTATGGGTCTCTGGTTCTCTGAGAGTGGAAAGGAAACACCCAGGTGATTAACCAGGCATGCTTCCCTCCCAGCAGCACCCAGAGATGGCAAAGACTATGCTGCCACCTTTCCCAAGCTGTGAGATTCCTGGGACCAGGGCCAGGTCAGAACCACTTATTTGTCAGTGACATTTGATGCACCCTTGTATGTAGCATGTGAGTATTATAATTTATGCTCATCAGGTTCAGTGTTTCAGAGCAAAGACAGATAAAGGGACAAGTGTAATTGCAGGGTGGCATAGCCTTGATGTGGCAGCAATGAAATCTATGTGAAATAAAATTTCCCAACATGTGAATTTGGGTGTGGTTTGCTTGAAAAATCGGGATGCTTCCTTATTTCTCCCAGAGGACTTCCAGAAATTCTGGGTTTCTTGTTTAGCATTTGTTTTCAGAAGGATGCTATGGTTCAGTGCAGGGTGGCACCCTGAGGGATGGCAAGGCAAGACTGATGCAAAGTCTGTTCAGTGAGATCATAGGCAGAAATGGGGGAGGCATTGCCCTCCTAGTAAATTTGGATCTTCATGCAGTGTAGGTGCTGTCTTCCACATCACTAAGCCAGTTAGAAATGAGATCCTTGAAACTTAAGGATGCAATGATTCAAGAACAAGGAAGTGAGCAGGGGAAGAGGTGAGAGAAGGTGGCACCAGTTATGGGCAAAAGAATATAACAGTAAAGAGAGAAACCAAGATGGCAGCATAGGTAAACACATGAACTTGCCACCTTGCACAACAACAAAACTACAACTAAAAGACAAACAGACATCATCCAGAACCACAGGAATACTGGCTGAGTGGAAATTCTATAACTAGAAGGAAAGATAAAAGCACAGTGAGACTTAGAATAGGTGTGGAAGGCAGAGTACAGAGGCGCACGCGTGGAGAAGGCTGGCAACTGAGTATGCAGCTGGCTTTTCCATGCCGAAGGGAGACACAAGCTCCCGACTGCTCTGAACTCCAGTTTCCAGTGAGACTCTGGAGACCCAGACTCATACGGGGAGAAACTGGACTGTGTGGAAATGGGCGGAACTTGAGGGCGGCTTTCTCTCAGAGGTGCTTGCAGCGATTACCACGGGACACTGAGACCCAGGAACCTCTTAGGGCAGGGCTGATGGGAAGCCATTGCTGTTTGCTCTGCCCTGAGACTCCACTCTATCCAAGCTGTGCACAGAGGTTTTTGCATATGAATGGCCTGGTCCTTTGAATTCTAATCTTATCTATCAAACTGCAGTTGAATCATAGAAACCAAGAACATCCAAAAGAAGGCCCAAGGACCCACAGAAGCTTACATTGTGCCAAAACTGGGCCTCATCTGTGCACCTCCAAAACCCAAACAAAGAAGAGGAAGCTGCAGACCTCTCTGTAGCTCCTGCTAGGTGGCCTCAGGCAGAGACTAAATTAGCACCTCCTTGGAGAGCCAAGAGCTAGTGTACCCAGGGTCAGAGTGGGACCATCCAGATTACAACTCCTCAGATCTATAAGAGACACACTCAGGTGGCAGACTCAGTGAGCACCAAAGCCCCCTGAAGCAAGTCTTACCTCATAAGGGTGTCTCCAGCACAGAAGTTCTCCCATTGTAGACTCAGCTGATCCTAACAGCGAATTAGCCTGGAGGTCAATTCCTCCCAATGATATCAACAACAATCAAGGCTTAACTACAAGATTGTGCACATAGCCCACAAAAGGGTGCACCAATAGTGTACACCTCAGGTAATTAGGAATGCTGAGCCACTGGACCCTATAGGACACCTAGCACACAAAGCCACTCTAACAACTCAGGGAAGCAGCTAAAATCTGGAGACAAACAGGTCACAAATGAAATAAATGGAGGAAAGCAAACTACTGGATATAGAGTTCAAAACCACAATTATAAGGTTTTTCAAGAATTTTCTAGAAAAGGCTGATAAATTTAGTGAGATCCTTGCAGATAAGAAAAAGGACCAACTAGCAATTAAGCATATACTGACTGAAATAAAGAATAATATACAGGGTCCAACAGCAGATTAGAGGATCCCAAGAATAAAGTCAAAGATTTGAAATACAAAGAAGCAAAAAACACCCAACTGGAAAAGCAAAAAGCAAAAAGAATCCAAAAATATGAAGAGACTGTAAGGAGTCTCTGGGATAACTTCAAGAGTATCAACATCTGAATTATTGGGTTGCCAGAAGAGAGAGAGCAAGATACTGAAAACCTATTTGAAGTAATAATGACAGAAAATGTCTCCCACCTGGTGAAAGAAATAGACTTACAAGTCCAGGAAACACAGAGAACCCCAAACAAATGGAATCCAAAAGGACACACCAAAACACATCATAAGTAAAATGCCAAGGACAAAAGACAAAGAGAGAATATTAAAAGCAGCAAGAGAAAAACAGTTAGTTATTTACAAGGGAGTACCCATATGACTGTCAACTGATTCCTCAACAGAAACTATGCAGGCCAGATGGCAGTGGCAAAAAATATTCAAAGTGATGAATAGCAAGAACCTACAACCAAGATATCATTCAGAATTGAAGGTCAGATAAAGAGCTTCACAGATAAAGAAAAGCTAAAGGAGTTCATCACCACCAAACAAGTATATGAAATTCTGAAAGGTATTCTTTAAGAAGAGGAGAAGAATAAAAAGGTAAAGATAAAAATTATGTACAACAAATAGATATCTATCAACAAGTGAATCTAAAAATCAAGTGAATAAAAAAATCTGATGAACAGAATGAACGTGTGAATATAATAGAATCAGGGGCATAGAAAGAGAGTGGACTGACAATCCTCAGGGAGAAAGGAGTGTGAGGGTAAGGGAAGAGACTGGACAAAAATCGTACGCGTATGGATAAGGACAGTGCGGGGAGGTAAGGGCAGGGGCGGGTGGGGTGGGAACTGGATGTAGGGGAGCTATGGGGGAAAACAGAGGAACAACTGTAATAATCTGAACAATAAAGATTAAAAAGAGAGTATGACCCTCTGCCTATGCCACGTGGCTGACAGCCCGCCTGGCGCTTGTTTTGACTTCTCTGACTGCACAAGTGGTGCATGCAGACGACTTTACATCTCACAGCAAAATATGCAATAGCGATGTGCTAAGCAAATGCAAATAAAAATATGCTTTCCCCGCCGAAACCGGTTTGGTTCAGTGGTAGAGCGTCGGTCTGCGGACTGAAAGGTCCCGGGTTCGATTCCGGTCAAGGACACGTACCTTGGTTGCGGGCACATCCCTGGTAGGGGGTGTGCAAGAGGCAGCTGGTCGATGTTTCTCTCTCATCGACGTTTCAAACTCTCTATCTCTCTCCCTTCCTCTCTGTAAAGAATCAATAAAATATATTAAAAGAAAGTATGCTTTCCCCACTCCAAACAAATCTCTCATGCACTGCGATGATGCGTGGCCTGGTGAGAGATAGGGACAGAGACCACCAAAAACTGAGCACTCAGACGTGGACCACTGAGTCAGCATGCACACTCTGGCAGGTCCGTTTCAGCTGCTTTGGATTGCTTGGCATTCTTTGGGCATAGCATGCGCTTTGATTTCACTCATTCATACATGCACGAGAGCATTGTTCGTCTGATTCACTCTGCATATTGTGCACCGACCGGGATCCAGGCACAGCCAGGCACGGAAGAAGGCGCCATGAAGGACACTGAGGTAAGCCATATTTATCTCTTGGCCTGGGAGTTCATAGTTTCTCTGCTTTGCTCATGCATGTCCCTCAGCCCAGAGTGTTCTCCACTCTCCTTTCTCCCTGTTGATCTCTCCCAGGCCTTGAGAGTGAGCTTGGAGCATTTCCTTTTTCTCAGTCAGCATTTCTTCCCGCAATGAGAATTCATCACCCTTTCCCAGTGCCCCAAAAGCAGGTGTTTCTCTTCTGAAGTGGCACAGAGGGTTCAATAAAGGTGCCTACTGCCACTTTCTTCCTCCCCCCCCCCCCCACACACACAAACTTACAGCACCAGATATTTTCTAGTTCTTGAGACATTCTATCAGGAGGAGGAAATTAGTGGCCTAAGCCTCATAAAAGGGAGGTTTATAAATAAGTTTGTAATTTTTATATTGAAAATATACTTTGGCTTGCCCAGCCGGTGTTGCTCAGTGGTTAAGCACCAAACTCTGAACCAGGAGTTCATGGGTCAATTCCTAGTCTGGCACATGCTGGGGTCGAGGGCTCTATCTCCAGTGTGGGTGTGCAGGAGGCAGCTGGCTCATAATTCTCTCTGATCACTGATCTCTCTCTCTCTCTCTCTCTCTCTACTCTCCCCTTCCTCTCTGAAATCAATAAAAATATATTTAAAAATTAAAAAAGAAAATATATTTTGCCTCAAATATAGTTGCAGGGTCCCAATGTGCCTTTCTCAAACGTCTCACTGAGCTAGATTAATAGAAGGAATTATGCTACATTCTCTGCGAGGGCAGTAGATATGGTGGGATATTTGGCTGGGTCCTAATACTGGCTCTACCATTTATTAAATGTGTCACTTTGTGGAAGTTATTTAATATATTTGTGCCCAGGTTTCCCCATATTTAAATGGAGGTAATCACAGGACACATTTTATAAGGTTGGTGTGAGGATTGAGTGTGTTAATACGTGAATTACCTGGAACCCTGTATGGCACTGAATACATATTCAAGAGATTCTCATTATTAGTTATTTTTCTCTGAGTGAAATATTTTCTCCCTGCAGTTTACTATGGGCTTCTTTTATACTACTGATTCATGTCCTAAATGCTTTACAAAAAGCAGTGACTCAATTTTACAAAAAGCCACCGCTGAGATTAGATCCTTGAAATCCTCTTAGTGTTTTTGAAGAGCAAGTCCTTTGGAGTCAGATCTTGGAACTTGAGTTTCAAAATTTTACCTCTATTGAGGGTCTCACCTGGGAGAAGCCACTCAGCCTCCCTGATCTTCTCTTCCCGTAACATAAAGAGGAGCTGCAGTGCCGCCCTGCGAGTTGCTGTGATGCTTCCATGAGTGTGAGGCTGAGCTAAGTAAATAACATAAAATTCCCAGCATCCTGTGTGGCAGGCTTAGTAAACGCTTGTTTCATTCTTTAAACACAAAAGCCTTCATGGCCACCGAGTCAGATACACATGGGATGAGCCTGAACATTTTGGTAGTGTTGTGAGTCAGTAACTTAGTGGCTTTCAATGTGCCAGATGTGATTACACACACACACACACACACACACACACAGAGAGAGAGAGAGAGAGAGAGAGAGAGAGAGAGAGAAATATGACGTCTTATAACCTTCACTATCATCTGATGAAGTACTCGCATTTGATCCTTTCTAAGGTGAGAAAGCCAGGAGGCCACTTGTGGTTGGCAGCTGCATTGCGCCTGCCCCTCTCCTTCCACTTGCTGTTCTAATTATTTTCCTTGAGGACTGAGTCTTGACCCCACAGCCCAGCTCTGCCAGTGACCACCCACCACGTCATTCTTGATCTCTGGCAGAGCCTGTGCGTCATGCTTTGGCCAGTCTGTCTCTGCTGTCAAATAGGTCCCCCTCCAGTGTTCCCTGCACTCGAGAACATGCGGTTCTCCAGACCCCCTCATGCCCAGCCTTGAGGCTCAGGCTGCTGGCTGAGGCCACAGCATGTTGCAGCCCCTGGGCTGATGGCTCAGTGCTGGCATCATGTCCTCCAGGTGCTAGGGTTCCGTTTTGTGCCCTCATGAACCAAAAGTGACCGCAGTCATCTGAAGGTCCTTGATCCCATGAAGAAAACCATATCCAAATGGTATTCATGGGAAGGAGAGGTGCATTAGCCCAGCCAGCGTGGCTCAGTGATTGAGCATCAACCCAGGAACCAAGAGGTCAATGGTTCAATTCCTGGTCAGGGCACATGCCTGGTTGTAGGCTTGATTCCCTTAGGGGGCCTGCAGGGGGCAGCTGATCAATGATTCTCTCTCATCATTGATGTTTCTATCTCTCGCTCTCTCTCCCTAGAGATGATGAGCACAGAGTCCTGCAGGTGGCTCTGCGGTGGAGTCGCCTGTGGATGGGAAATGTGGGAGCAGTGGTGAGACACCCCGTCCCTGCTAATGCACGTGGATCATCAGGTGAAAGAGGGAGCCCTGACCGAGGACACCGGCTCTCCCTGCAGAAGACTGTGCAACTGGAGTCACCCAGAGCCGGTGCCTGCTGCCTTCAGACAATAGCGTCCACACTGGCATTCATTTATTTACTTTCCCGTCACCATTTATCCCATGGTGCCCTCTCTCACGGCCACACTTCCTCTCTGTAATCAGCCTGGGGAGAGGCGGGAGGAAGAGGTGAGCGAGGGGAAGTGACTGGACACGTGTTGCAGGCACGCAGTGACCATGGAGCTGCCCCCGGCACCAGCTGAGCGGTCTTTTGCCGAGACCCTCACCTTCCTGTGTGGAGACCCTCCTCCTGGGTCAGAGCAAAGAGCACCTCCTGGCTGTTCGTTCCACCGCCACTGGACCCACGAGAGAGGCCAGTTAGGTCCATTGGGGACAGGCGTCCAGGACGCCTCCTCCATTCTGCTGACCCTACAGTGACTGCTTCTGCCCTGGGCCAAAGGGGCGGCTGGGCCAGTTTCTCTTCAGGCACAGCCCGCGCTGGGGCAGCAGCTGGTCTGCTTTGGGGGAAGGGAGGAGGTAGACTGTAAATGCTAGTTACAGGTCCCAGGGCTGTTTTGTGTAGAAGTAGCATTTAAATTGGTAAAGAGTATCACATAGCACCCCCAACGGTCACACCCACCCCCCAGGGCCTTCCTTCCACTCACAGTGGACACAATGAGTTCATTCATAAGAGACTGTGCAGATAGCGCTGACAGTGAATTTTAGGGGTTTTCCAGGACTTCCAGCTAGCTTAAGATCTGAAAAGCTTCATAAATGTTAAGGACCCCTAGTACCCTAATTGTTCCAGAGATTAAAGTCAGTGTGTTTAAAACAAACAAAAACACTGAAAGTGCCAGGGGCTCTGCAGCAGGCTTTGGGAAGGAATACAACGGTCCTTCCCTGTCTGTCCCAGCTCTCCCACTGCCACTGTGTGCATCAGTTGTGCAATGACTGACAGACAGGGGTCCGACGGGAGGCGGCTCCAGGAGCTGATTCCTGCATGTGTGTGTATATGTGTGTATGCGTGTGTTCATGTGCACGCGTGTGTATGCATATGTGTATGTTTGTATGTGTGTACATGTGCATCTCTGTGTGTGTATCTGTGTGTGTGTGAGGGGTAGGGGGGCTGAAGGGGAAAGCAGCATTGTCCCCAGATTAACAGAACCGCAGGGTTTCAGGAGTGACAGCCCAGCTTTTCAGCAAAAGGAAGGCAGGTGGGCAGGAGGAGAACAGACTGCAATGCGCGCTAAAGGGACCTGCGCATTGTCCTGGCTTGTGTTCCAGGGGAGGGCGCGGGGAGGGCAGAAGACCGCGCTGGGAGGGGCGGGGCAGACCGGGGCCTCCGGGGGGCCGCACAGGTGGGCGGGCGGGGTCCAAGGGCCGCTCTGTGGACCTGAGCCGCGGGCCCGCCCTCCCCCTCACGCCTGTGGGGCTTTGAAGCTGGGGCTTTGAGATCCCTCCTCCCAGGCTACCTTGACCTCAGGGCGAGGCTGGCGGGAGGAAGGAGCGGGGGAAGGGCTGGGGTGGAAAGGAAAGGGGAGAGGGGAAGGAGAGGGAGGGCGGGAGGGGAGGAGGGGGAGGGGGAGGAGAAGGGAGGAAGGGGAGGGAGAGTGAGGGGAGGAAGGGGACGGGAAAGGGGGAGGGGAGGGGAGGAAGAGGCAGGGGGAGGGAGGAGGAGGGGGGGAGGGGAGGGGAGGCTGGCCCGCTGCCTGCAGCCTTGGGACTCGGTGATGAGCTGTGGTGCAGCCCGCTCAGGCTCGGGCTCCCGCTCCGGAGCGGAGGAGGGGGGGTAATCTCAGTGAGACGTTGGCTCCTCGCAGGCCGAGCTCACAGCTACGCGACATCGTGTAGAACAAACAATAAATCAGCTTCCATTTCCAGCGGGAAAATGCTAAAGGGGCTCAGCGATGCCCATGTGCTTTCCGGGTGGAAACCCGCTCTCTCCTGTGGGGGAAGCCCGGCTGACAGCCGGCTCGGCTGGCAGGGACCTCGCTGGGAAGCTGAGGGTTAGCGTTCGGGGCTCGGCCCGATGTCAGGTTCAGCTCCCACAGACCGGAGCTGATGCAGGGCCGGGCACGGACCGCTGGAGTGCGGCCTGTGTGGTGGTGTGGACGGGAGCCAAGGCTCCAAGGCCGAGGGGCCTGAGGGACCTGGGGACGGCTGGGGGGAAGGGGGACTTGGGGGGAGACTCACAGGGAAACGTGCCCCCCTGCCTTTAAAAACTACTAAGCTCCGGGGGAGCAGACGAAATGAACCAGATTTACGAGCTGGCAGCCTGCTCCCTGGTGGCTGCGGCCGCAGAGGAAGTCTTCCCGCCCAGCAGCCTGGATCTTAGCTGATTGCTTCCTGACCCGGGAACCCAGCAGAACCAGGGTGCCGCTACCTGAGGGCTGGTGCTCCGAGGAGCTCAGGCTGCAGGGGGGAGCTGGTGCTCCGAGGAGCTCAGGCTGCAGGGCGGGGAGGGGGGTGGGGAGCTGGTGCTCAAAGGCACTCAGGCTGCAGGGGTTTGGGGGTGAAGAGCTGCGGGAACAGTGGGGCTCTGCCCCTAAGAGAGCTATGGCCAGGCCTGGAGTGCACTCACTCTCAGAGACTGCAGGGCGCCCAGGGACAGATTGATAGAAATACAAATGTCCTTCTTGTGAGCTACTCATTGATAACCAGCGCCCTTTGCATTTTTATGGGACACCAGGACTCTGGAGCCTTTATACATATTCATATATTCATAGGGGAAGTCTGAAGACCAGAGGGGAGCGACTGAGGCCCAGCGCCCAGCGGGTATGAACCTCAGGGGCAAGGGGGAGGGTGGATGGGTGAGGTCACCCAATGAACCTGTGTGCATATATGCAAAACCTGTGCACACAGACAATGGGGTGGTGAGGGCCTGAGGGGGTCAGGAGGATGGGAGTGGGCTGGAAGAGGTTTATGGGGGGAAAGGAGGAACTATGTAATGCTTTTAATAAAGATAAAACAAACAAACAACAAAACGTTACACAGACCACAAAGCTGCTGTGCTACCCTTGTCCCAGAACCAGCGGCTTTAGTCTGGCCCTCAGAGGAGCTGAACCATCAGGCTTCACTTCCCGCCTTGGGTAGGCCACTGCCGAAGACTCTGGCCTATCTATTCAACTCGTGCTCACTGAACAGTGAAGTAGGCAATCTTTTCAACTAAAAGAAGTATAAATCAGGACCCTCATGTAATATATTATATATATCGATACACCAGAGGCCTGTTGCATGAAGAGATTCGTGTCATAGGTCTTCCTTCCCTTGGCTTCCAGCACCGGTTTTCCTCCAGCACCCGGGACTCAGGCCTTCCCTCAGGCTGGAGTCTGCCGTCTTCATCTTCACTGCAGATTCCAGAGTCTGCAGTCTTGTCTTCGCTGTGGCACTCCACTCCTGTAGATCCCTTCATCCCCCCCACCCTCCCTCTCATAGCAGGTGTCCTGCCCCACCTGGCCACTCCATGCCTGCAGCAGCTGGGCAGCCGCCATCTTTGGCCTTCTAATTTGCATACTCACTCTGATTGGCTGTGGGCATAGCAGAGGTATGATCAATTTACATGTTTAACTATTATTAGGTAAGATAAACATATATATATATGTATGTATAGACACATATATGCATATATCACCAATATTTTAATAAAAATGCAAAGGTTGTATCACAGTGGTTAAAAGCATAGCTTACAACATAGTATATATCAAAATAATGAAGAACCAGTCAGAGAAATTTGCACACGAATCTCACTCAGTTCCTCTCTTACTGGTACTTAACTTTTCTCCAAACCTCAGTTTTCTTATCTGTGAAATGGGGAGTAAAATGAAACAATCTATAGTTCAGTGCCTGACCCACAATAAGTGCTCAATAAATGCTATTATGTTACTGTTATTTTCACAAGTTGTTGGGAGGATTCAGTGAGAATACACACACAGACCAACACACACAGTGCCTGGTCACAGCCAACACCGTAAGTAGAATTATTGTTGTACAGCACATTAAAACATGCAATCCTAAAGGAATCATACATGCCTTCAAAGTAGTCGCCTTGACAGGTTTATGGCTATTTCCAAGATCATATAAAATTGTGCAAAGCTTTTTGGAACTCTCCTCTAGGGATATGTGCGGACATGGCTGGCACTCATTCTAAACATTTCCGATGGAGGATGCTCCTCCTCAGAGGGTGGAGTTGGCATGGGGAACTACACCGGTTACTCTGAAACTGTGTCTAACGCACTGTTGGGCGAGTCAGCTGAAGGAACACTGTTTGGGAATGAATGAGTCTTTAAATGAATTAGATGGGTTTTCTTGTAAAAATGGAATTTGAACACAATTCCAGGAGGCTTGCTGGGCAAGCGGGGCCATGTGAGGACGTACATGAGCCCCCAGGGAGCTCGCTTACAGGAACCACAGGGCAACGTGAAACCTCAGTCCAGGGTCCCACCTCATAATGGCTTCGCTGGCAGAGCGGGGTCTGGGTGGTAGGCACACACAGCTCTTCGGATGCAGGAACAGGCGCCTGCTGACCGCTCGCTCCCTCTGGCTGGTGTGCAGCTTCATGCAGGGCCAGTTCTTCACGGACCCACAACTGTTTGAGCAGGTGCTGGGCTTCCTGTAGGTCCTGAGGGCTCAGGCTTACCAGCTCAGGATCCTGCCCTTGGGCCCTCAGGGAAGGCGGTGGGAGCCTAGGCCTCTGCTCCCACAGGTGAGCGCTGAGGGAGGGAGTCCACACAGGTTCCAGGCAGCCCAGCCACACACCCTGCCTCCCGGTGAGCTCGTCCTAGAGGTGCTGGGAGCCAAGTTCTCTGGAGCCTGCAAGCACCAGGAACTGCCCCCCACCCCCCCTACCGCCTTTAGCTCCCTCTCCCTGGCCGGCCTCCGTGTCTGGAGAGCTGACCAAACTCACTCCCCCTGAGCCTGAGCCCACCTCCCTGCTGGGGCTGCTGGCAGCCAGAGACCCCTCCGGAGGAGTCCGTCCAGGAGGACTGGGAAGTGTGATTGGCCATCACTTCGGTCACCAGAAGACTTGGGCTCAGCTTAGAGCTGCCTGTTTCCTTTCACTCAGGGTCTGAGTCCGCCCGACCCTGAGCCAGGAGGGGGGGGACAGGTGGCGCTGACCGAAGGGAGAGCAGGCCAGCTGGAGGGCGGGCTCCGCACCTGAGGCCCGGGACCTCCCAGAGTCAGGCAGCTGCAGTCACATCAGCAATCGTGTTGCACAGGGAACACGCAGCAGGCAAGAAGCCTGCGAGGATGAGCTGGAGGAGGGTGTCGCTGATGCCTCCGGGCCTGGCCTCTGTGCATGGCCAGAGCAGTGGGTCCTGCCGGGCACCGTGAGGCGGGGCATGTCCTCCTGGTTCTGCGCATCCTGACCCTCCTGCTGCCCAGAGCACAGCATCTCTGGAGGCCACTCTCCTCAGAGCACTGCCCGGCACACAGCGTGGGGTTGGTGGGAGCACAGCATTTGTGTCCAGCTTGCTAATTTAATGGGAATGAATGAAAGAGGTCACCACATGCTTTACCCTCCTGCTCTCCCTGAGGATACTTCCCTCAGGAAGAGGGGAGGGAGGGTCTTCTGGGCCGGGAGGTGCCCTCTCAGTCAGGTCAGCATGGAGCCCCCACAGGAAGGGGGGGCAGTTCTGGGAGTGACCATGGCAGAAACAGGCGCATGGTGTCTTCAGCGAGTGGAGTGTAACCAATGTGAGATGAGAAAAGGCTGCATAATAAGGTGGTTTGTTCATGACTGAGCTTCAGGGTGGAGTCCTCACTCCTTCATGCCTCTGTCCTGGCAGGGGCAGTGAGATCTGCCTGTGGATCAAGACTTGTTTATCCTGGGACATATCCCTATGGCCTAGAACAGCAGGTACTCAACACAGTTTAACATTTCTTTTTTTTTTATAATATATTTTTTATTGATTTTTTTTTTTTTTTTTTTTTTACAGAGAGGAAGAGAGAGGGATAGAGAGTTAGAAACATCAATGAGAGAGAATCATCGATCAGCTGCTTCTTGCACACCCCATACTGGGGATGTGTCCGCAACCAAGGTACACGCCCTTGACCGGAATCGAACCTGGATCTTTCAGTCCGCCGGCCGACGTTCTATCCACTGAGCCAAACCGGTTTTGGCACACAGTTTAACATTTCTATTAACTATGTAATAAGTTGCATAATTTCCCTTGTGTTTCCAGAGCCACAAAACTTTCGCCAGTGTCCTAGCTGGTTTGGCTCAGTGGAAAGAGCATTGGCCTGTGGACTGAAAGGTCCCAGGTTCAATTCCAGTCAAGGGTACATGTCCAAGTTGCAGGCTTCATCCCCAGCATGCAGGAAGCAGCCAGCCAATGATTCTCTCTCATCATTGATGTTTCCATCTCTCTCTCCCTTTCCCTTCCTCTGTGAAATCAATACAACAAATAAACAAAACCCCCAAAACTCTCCCTGACGAACCCCGCCCCCCCCTCCCTCCCAGCATTATATTGACCGCCCTCAATCTGCAGTCACATGTGTGCAGATCCTCTGTTTGCATGTTTTGGCGAACATTGCTCTGTCCTTCCTATCCTGCTTCGGGACCACGCCCACCCCAGATGTGTGCCTCAGCTCCCTCCAGGGCGGGCCCTTCTTCCACAGCATCTCCCAGGGCAGACACTGCATCTCTGCATCCAGATTGTCAGTTCCAAGCTGCAAGCAGGAGGAATTTAAGGCAGTTTTACCAACTGCCTGGTGTTTGCAGACCTTCCAGATCTCTCAATAAGTGATATAAATTTACAAAAGAGGAAAAGTGAGAAGTTCAATGTGCAATGAATCAAACTGACCTGTCCTAACTGGTCTCCTCCCCCACCACCCGCAGCCTCCCACCTCGCCAGCGTGCTCTCTCTTTAGAAGTGTCTTGGGCAGCACCAGGAAGGCACTTTTAGGGTGCCGCTTAGAATTGTGGATCTGTGCTGATAACAAGTGAGACCTCTCTCCCTCTCTCTCTCTCCCTCCCTCCCTCCCTCCCTCCCTCCCTCCCTCCCTCCCTCCCTCTCTCTCTCTCTCTCTCTCTCTCTCTCTCTCTCCTTGAACAACCATGTATCAGGACCTTTCACAAGAAATGTTTAGAAATTAGCAAGAAGGTAAGGAGGAAGGCCAGAGTGGTGAGGGATCACAAGTTTATTGGGTCACCCGCACGCCAGGTGGCTGAGCCTGGGTGGCTCTGGCCCCCGTGACGAGGTCAGGGCTTTTACAGGACTTCTGGCGCACTTTTTCTGGGCAGAGACTTTTTATGCAGACCGGAGGGGAGACAATGGAATGTGGTCACCACCAGTGAAATGTGGTCTCAGCAAAGGGACTATCCACAGTGAAGTGACCTGAAAAGCCAGTTCTTGGGGGGAGGGGTATCAACTCAATTTCTCCAGCAAACCTAACAGTAAGTAGGTTCAGAAATGTACTTCAGCAACATTCCACAGTTTTAAAAAATTAAAAATTTATGTCTTTTGCTAAATTAGATTGGGTTTTTAGCTTCTTCATTTTAAAGTTGTGTGTGTGTGTGTGTGTGTGTGTGTGTGTGTGTTTAACTTGATTATGAGGTTTTGACATAATTTAAGTTTTCCCATATAGCCCTAAACTGAAGGCAGTAACTCCTACTGACTTCATTCTCTTTTAGAAATAGGTAAATGTTAGCATACGTGCATTTTATTGCTTTTCTTTCTGCAAATACATACTCAACCCTGAATCACATTTTGCTCTACAATGGACCTTGCAGATCTCTCTTCGGTACCCTCAGCGGAAGGACCCCATTTAAAGCCACTACGGAGTATTCAAGAAAGTGGATGCATCATATTTTTTTTTTATTTCAAGAAAAACAATTTTAAGTATAATAATGTTACATGCAATAAACATTAATATTTCAAGAAAAATTATTTTAAATATAATAATATTACCCAAACTGTACTTACATAATATAATACCATAAAAGTTGTAGGAAATATTAAAATTGGCAAATAACAGGATTACTTCTATTATATTCTAAAATACTTTTTTCCTCTGGACCTATTTTTGTTCATCAGTTTATATTATTCATTACATTCCACAAATGAGTGAGATCAGTTGACATTTATCTTTCTCCGACTGGCTTATTTCATTTAGTATGATGCTCTCCAGGTCCATCCATGCCGTCGCAAATTTAAAGAGTTCTTTCTTTTTTATAGCAGTGTAGTATTCCACTTTGTAGATGTACCACAGCTTTTTTTTATCCACTTGTCTGCTGATGGGCACTTAGGCTATTTTCAAATCTTAACTATTGTAAATTGTGCCACTATGAGCATAGGGGTGCATATATACTTTCTGATTGGTGTTTCTAATTTCTTGGGCTATATTCCTAGAAGTGGAATCACTGGGTCAAATGGCAGTTCCATTTTTAATTTTTTGAGGAAACTCCATATTGTTCTCCACAGTGGTTGCACCAGCTTGCATTCCCACCAGCAGTGTAAGAGGGTTCCTTTTTCTCCACATCCTTACCAGCACTTGTCCTTTGTAGATTTGTTGATAGTAGCCATTCTGACAGGTGTGAGATGGTACCTCATTGTCATTTTGATTTGCATCTCTCAGATAATTAGTGACTTTGAGCATGTTTTCATATAGCTCTTGGCCTTCTTTATGTCCTCTTTTGAAAAGAATCTATTTAGCCCAAACCGGTTTGGCTCAGTGGTAGAGCATCGGTCTGTAGACTGAAAGGTCCCGGGTTCGATTCTGGTCAAGGGCATGTACCTTGGTTGTAGGCACATCCCTGGTAGGGGGTGTGCAAGAGGCAGCTGGTCGATGTTTCTCTCTCATCAACCTTTCAAGCTCTCTATCTCTCTCCCTTCCTCTCTGTAAAAAAATCAATAAAATATATTTAAAAAAAGAAAAGAAAAGAATCTATTTATGTCCTTTGCCCATTTTTTTACTGGATTGTTTAGATCCCTTTGGTTAAGTTGTATAAGATCCCTGTAAACACTGGAGATTAAACCCTTATCAGAGATAACATTGGCAAACATGTTCTCCCATGCAGTGGGCTTTCTTTCTTTCTTTCTTTCTTTTTCTTTCTTTCTTTTTGTGTGTGTGTGTGCGGGGGGGGGGGGGGGGGGGTGTGTTTTTATTTTTGGTGGTTTCTTTTGCTTTGCAGAAGTGTTTTACTTTGATATAGTCCCATTTGTTTATTTTCTCTTTGGTTTCCATTGCCTTAGGAGCTATGTTGGTAAAGATATTGCTACAACATATGTCTGATATTTTGCTGTCTGTGGTTTGTTCTAAAGTTTTTAAGGTATCCCATTTTATGCTTAAGTCCTTTATCCATTTTTGAGGTTATTTTTGTGAATGGTGTAAGTTGATGGTCTAGTTTTATTAATTTTTTTGCATGTACTTGTCCAATTTTCCCAACACCATTTATTCTGTCTTAACTCCACTGTATGCTCTTGCCTTCTTTGTCAAATATTAATTGAACACAATGGCTTTGGTTGACTTCTGGTTTCTCTTCTGTTTCATTGGTCTACCTATCTGTTCTTGTGCCAGTACCAGGCAGTTTTGAGAACAGTGACTTTGTGATACAGCTTAATATCTGGTATTGAGATCTCTCCTACTTTGTTCTTCTTTCTCAGGATTGCTACAAGCTATATGGGGGCTTTTAAAAAAAATTATTATTCCAGATGGATTTTTGGAAAGTTTGTTCTAGCTCTGTGAAATATGCTGTTGGTATCTTAATGGGGAGTGCATTGAATCTATAGATTGCTTTAGCTAATATGAAAATTTTAATGATATTGATCCTACCAATCCATGAATATGGTATATTCTTCCATTTGTTTATGTCTTTTTCCATCTCTTTTATCAACGTCTGTAGTTTTCCAAGTACAAGTCTTTTACCTCCTAAGTTAAGTGTATTCCTAGGTATCTTAATATTTTTGGTGCAATGATAAATGGGATTGTTTGTTTAGTTTCTTTTTCTGTGAGTTCATTCTTGGTGTATAAAAAAGCCATAGATTTCTGGGTGTTAATTTTGTATTATGCTACATTGCAGAATTCATTTATTAAGTGTAGTAGTTTTTTTTTTGTGTGGAGTCTTTGGGGTTTTCTATGTACAATATCATGTCATCTGCGAATAATGACTATTTTACTTGTTATTTTCCAATTTGGATGCCTTTTATTTCTTCTTCTCATCTGATAGCTATGGCTAGCACTTACAGTACTATGTCAAACAGGTAAAGTGGGCATCCCTGTCCTGTTCTTAGGGGAAATGGTTTCAGTTTTTGCCCATTGAGTATGATGTTGGCTCTATTCTTGTCATATATGGCTTTTATCATGTTGAGATATGCTCCCTCTATTCCCACTTTGTTGAGAGTTTTTATCAAAAATGGGTGTTGGATTTTGTTGAATGCTTTCTCTGCTTCTCTTTATATGATCATGTGATTTTTGTCTTTCAATTTGTTTATGTGATGTATTTGCTAATATTGTATCAGCCTTGCATTCCTGGAATAAATCCCACTTGATCACTTGATCATGGTGTATGATCTTTTTAATATATTGCTGGATGTGATTTGCTAATATTTTGTTGAGGATTTTAGCATCTATATTCATCAGGGATATTAGCCTGTGATGCTGTTTGTTTGTAGTGTCTTTATCTGGTTTTAGAATTAGGGTAATGCTAATTCTCCTTTGAATATTTGGTAAAACACCCCTGTGAAGCCATCTAGACCTGGGCTTTTGTTTGGTGGGGGTTTTTTGATTACTGCTTCTTTTTCATCAGCTGTTACTGGCCTATTCAGGTTTTTTTTCCTGATTCATTTTTGGGATGTTGTATTTTCCTAGAAATTTGTCTATTTCATGCACATTGTGCAGCTTGTTAGCATATAGTTGTTCATAGTATTTTCTTACAACCTTTTGTATTTCTGTCGTATTGGTGGTTACTTGTCCACTTTCATTTCTGATTTTATTTATTTGAGTCCTCTCTGTTTGTTTCTTGATGAGTCTAGCTAAAGGTTCCACTTTGTTTATCCTTTCAAAGATCCAGCTCTTGGTTTCATTGATTTTTTGTATTTTTAAAAGTCTCTTTGTTATTTATTTCTACTCTGATCTTTATTATTTCCTTCCTTCTACTTACTCTGGGATTTTCTAGTTGTTCTCTTCCTAGTTCTTTAACTCCACAGGGAATTTTGTGCATTGGTCCTTTAAAAGGGCGTCTGAATTTTCAGCTCTTACTCTCTGGCAGACAGTCTCTCCCCCCTTATACCCCCTCCCCCGCTGCTTTTCACAGCCAGATGTTATGTGGGAACCCTACTCTGTTCTGGTGTTCTCTGCTGGAGGGGGGGCAGGCAGCTTGGGGATTAGATCCCAGAGTTCTCAGTCACAACCTCCACAGCTGAGATATCTCTCAGGAACTTCAGTTGCTGTCTGTGGGCACCAGTCCAGCCCTTTGGTGCATCTGTCCCTTCAACCAGTCTCTTATGTGGTCTCCACTTTTGGTTCTTGGGTCTCAGAGTTCTGTCCTGTGAGTTTTCCGTTGATTATTAAGAAAGTTTTTTTCTATTTTAGTTGTAATACCAGTTTGTTCCTGGGAGCATGTCCTTGTAGCATCCACTTACTCTGCTGTCATTTTTAATCTTCCATCATATTTTATTTTACCAAATTTCTTATCAAGAGATATTAATTTGTCCCTAAAGTTTACAGTTATGAACAATGTAATAAATCATTTCCATGTGTGCAAGTATGTCATCGGGAAGTCTCAGGGTGGACTGCTAGTACATGCAATGCCCCTCTAGGCGAGTAAACAGCGCACAGTCACATGCAATTTGGGCAACACATGAGAGAAACTCTTTCCTTGCATCCTCACCATCTTTTTCATCTCTGACAATTTGATTGGCAAACTTATTAGTTTATTACTTTCTTTACACTCGCCATTTCTTATATATTTAAGCACTATTTATATTTCTGTGGATTGTCAGTTCATGACTATTATTTTTCTGCATTATGATATTTAACAAGGAATTCTGTGTATATTAAACTCATTAGCCCTTTGAAATATGAAAATATTACTCCAGTTTTTGTTAATCTTTAAATCATATTTATATTTCTTTCACTATGCCAAAAGGCATAATTAAATTGATCACTACTGCCGAAACCAGTTTGGCTCAATGTATAGAGCGTCAGCTTGGGGACTGAAGGGTCCTGGGTTCGATTCTGGTCAAGGGCATGTACCTTGGTTGCGGGCATATCCCCAGTAGGGGGTGTGCAAGAGGCAGCTGATTGATGACTTTCTCTCATTGATGTTTCTAACTCTCTATCTCTCTCCCTTCCTCTCTGTAAAAAATCAATAAAACATATTAAAAAAATAAAAAAAGTAAATTGATCACTACTTCTTTATGATATTGTATTAAATTCTTAAGGATTTAGCTTCCCTTGTTGCAATTTTAAACATTTTTATTATAAAATATGTTACAAAAAAGATATTTAACAAGGCATTAACAATAATAAAACAATTACTCAGGTGTTAACTGCTCAGCTTAATATTACTGCCTGGCCGACATGGCTCAGTGGTTGAGCATCAACCTATGAACCAGGAGGTCAGGGTTTGATTCCCAGTCAGAGCACATGCCTGGGTTGCAGGCTCAATCCCCAGTGTAGGGCATGCAGGAGGCAGCTGATCAATGATTCTCTCTCATCATTGATATTTCTATCTTTCTCCTTCTCTTCCTCTCTAAAATCAATAAAAATATATTTAAAAATATTACTAATAAAGATGAAATCTCTTTCTCTCTCCTCTCTCTCTTCTCATCCCTTCTCAGAAGGAACCTGCATTTGGTGTGTGCATCATTCATACCCATTCTTTAAAGTACTTTTACTGCATAGGGAGTGAAATTTGTACACAACACAGGGAATTTTCTTGTATGTTTTTAAACTTTACATAAATACATTCATCTATAGCTAGCTTATTTGTCATTCAACATATTTGTGAGAATGTATCCATATTGATATGTGTAATTCTAGTTCATTCATTACTATGGAGGACTATTTCACAACTTATTTCCCATCCTCCTGGAAATGTACATTTAGGGTGTCCTTTCCTTCCTGTTCACAACACTGATTCCAGGGGATTCTGGTGTAGAGCTCCTGTACACAGGAGAGACCATTTCTCTGAGCGTGGAATGGAAGGGTCGCGAGGAATTCACCACCAGATTTCCCAGACAGTGCCCGATTGTTCTGAAGGCGATCTACTCCACCAGCTGTGTTTAAGAGTTTCCTGTGTCTCACATCTGCACTTTCACTTGGTTTAGTAAAACGTTCACATGTTTTCCCAATCTGAAGGGGTAGGAGAGAGTACCGCATTTCATTTGAATTTCCTAATTATCAGTGAGTTTCAGTCATTTTTCAGTCATTAACCATCTAGATTACCTTTTTAAAATGAGTTACTTGTTTATATCTTTTGTACTTTTCACTTTTTTTTTTTGTATATCTTTTCACTTCCTTTTTTTTTTTAACCATTATAATTTCTAAGTACCTTGCTAGGAAGGTTATTGTGTTGATTTAATATGTGAATTCTGTACTTATATACCATGGCGGTGTATGATATGGCACTTAAATCCTGGCATAAATAAACCAGTGTTTTTTCAAACTTTAATGTGCAGCAAACCAATAAATCTTGTTAAAACCAGATCCTCCTTGAGGAGGTTTGAAATGCAAACTGAGAGTGTGTTTCTCAAGAGCTCCCAGGCAGCAACATCTGGAGGCCTCAGCCACTGAATGGAAAAAGTTTAGATACAATGAAAATTGTTGTTGTTGTTGTTTTTTAATTTTGGTTGAATTTATTTATGGAAATGTCTAGGCCTCATTTTTTAAATCTGTATGTACTTGTATATGAATATTGGTAGATTTAAACTTTTCATTATTCCTGAGGTTAGTTTTGGCAATGCATAGTTTCCTAGTACAGTATCCATGTCAAATCAGTTCTCTTAAAGATCTGCAAAGAACTGACCAATGTTGTTTCTGGAGAAACATCCATGCTGTATTTCATAGTGGCTGTACCATTTTGTGTCCCTCTATCATGTGTAATGATTCCAATTCACCCACATCCTTGCCAATACTTGTTATTCAATATTTTTTTGTATAGTGGTTAAACAATAACATAGACAAAGTGTTCTCCTTGATATTTCCACTCCCCACCTGGCACCTTAGATAGATATTACAATGTTATTGACTACGAGAGGCCCAGTGCACACAATTTGTGCATGGATAGGGTTGCCAGGCCTGGCTGGCAATCAGGGTAGATCAGGGTCTTCCTTCCCCAGGCTGCCAGCTGCCAGCCAGGGCATTTCTTCATTTCTCACTGCCCTCTGGTGGATAGCGCATGTCAGAGCAAGCAGTCAAACTCCTGGTCGGTTGAACTCCCAAGGGGACAATTTGCATATTAGCCTTTTATTATATAGGATATTTCCTATATTGCACTTTACATTCCCATAATTATTCTGTAACTACCAATTGGTATTTACAAAATAATTAGAAATTAAAAAAATATTTAAAGACAGTATTATTATTATTATTTTAAATATATTTTATTGTTTTTTTACAGAGAGGAAGGAAAAGGGATAGAGAGTTAGAAACATTGATGAGAGAGAAACATCAATGAGCTGCCTCCTGCGCACCCCTGCTGGAGATGTGCCTGCAATCAAGGTACATGCCCTTGACCAGAATTGAACCTGGGACCCTTTAGTCCACAGGCCAATGCTCTATCCACTGAGACAAAATCTTCATTCTTTTAAACAACTTCTGAATGACATTTCATTAAGCGTAACACCCATGACATCACATATGGTAATATTTAATTCTTTATTATGGCCAAGTAATATTCCTTTGAATAATTGTCCCACAATTTTTATATCCATTCGTCTATTGATGGGTGCTTGGGTTGCTTCCATATCTTGGTTATTGTAAATAACACTGCCGTAAACACATGGATGCATATACTCTTTTGATTAGTGTTTTGGGTTTCTTTGAATGTATATACAGAAGTGAAATTGCTGAGTCATAAGGCAATCATATATTCTAATATATAAAAAGCCAGAGGCTGTCACTGCTGAAACAACGGGATGGACAACAGAACAGCAGGCTGTGTGGGGTGGCCAAGCTGGTAGAGGGGCAGTTAGGGTGACCAGGCTGGTGGGAGGAGGCAGTTGGGGGTGACCAGCTGGCAGAGGAGGGCAGTTGGAGGCTACCAGGCTGGCAGGGGGCGCAGTAAGGGATGACCAGGACAGTGGGAGGGGGCAGTTAGGGGCAACCAGGTTGGTAGAGAGGGCACTTGGGGGCGACCAGGCCAGCAGGCAGCACAGTTAGGGGTGATCACGCAGGCAGGCAGGTGAGCAGTTAGAAGCCAGAAGTCTGGGATTGTGAGAGGAATGTCTTTGGGTTGGGCCTAAACCAGCAGTTGGACATCCCCTGAGGATTCCAGAATTGGAGAGGGTGTGGGTGTGGGCTGGGCTGAGGGGGACACCCCCACTGCACAAATTCTCTGCACCAGGCCTCTAGTGTGTGTGTGTGTGTGTGTGTGTGTGTGTGTGTTTAATCCTCACCTGCAGATACGTTTGTATTGATTTTTAGAGAAAGAGGAAAGGGGAGACAGATCATTGATCAGTTGCCTCCCATATGCACCCTGACTGGCAATTGAACTCACAACTGAGGTATATGGCCTGACCAGAATCAACCCTGCAACCTTTTGGTGTATGGGCTGATGCTCCCAACACCTATGCCACTTGGCTAGGGCAAGGAAGTTTCCTTTTTAAATTGTTGAGGAAATTGCATACTGTTTTCCACAGTGGCTGCACCAGTCTGCATTCCCACCAGCAGCAAACTAGCAACTAGCATTCCCTTTTCTCCATATCCTCACTAGTAGCTGTTGTTTGTTGATTTATTGATAGTAGCCATTCTGACAGGTATGAGCTGATATCTCATTGTGGTTTTAAATGGCACGTCTCTGATGATTACTAATATTGAGCATATTTTCATATGTTTTTGGCCATTTGAATGTCCTCTTTGGAGAAGTGTCTATTCAGGTTCTCTTCCCACTTTCTAAAAGGTTTTGTTTTGTTTTTGTGATTATTTTTTTTTTTTGTGTGTGTGTGTGTAGAATTGTATGAGTTCTTTATAAATTTTGTTTATTAATCACTTACTAGATGTATCTTCCCAATTCAATGGGTTTTTTTGTTTTGTTTTGTTGATAATTTAATTTGCTGTGTAAAACTTTTTAGTTTGATACAGTCCCATTTATTTATTTATTTCTGCTTTTGTTTCCCTTGTGCGATATACAGAAAAAATACTACTAAAAATACTGCAGAAGTCTGAGATTTTACTGCTTATGTTTTCTTCTAGGAAACTTAAAATGCTTTTAAGTCTTACATTTATGTCTTTAACCATTTTGAGTTTATTCTTGTATGTAGTGAAAGAAGGTGATCTTCTCTCTCTCTCTCTCTCTCTCTCTCTCTCTCTCTCTCTCTCTCTCTCTCTCTTTCTCTTTTGCATGTATAAGTCCAGTATTCCAAACAACATTGATTGAATAGACTGTCTTTACCCTATTGTATGCTCTTGTCCTTTTTGTGAAATATTAATTGCCATAAAGGCAAAATAAGCCTTTTGGCACTTTCTACTCCATTGATCTCTATATATCTGTTTTATTCCAGTACCATGCCATGATGAATACTATAGGCTTATACAATAGTTTGATATCAGGTAGATTTATTTCTCCAAGTTTTTGTTCTTGTTCTTTCTCAATATGGCTGTGGCTATTTGAAATCTTTAGTGGTTCCACATTATTTGTTCTAGTTTTATGGAAATACACCATTGATCTGTTGATAGGAACTGCATTGATTCTACAGATTGCTTCGGGTAGTATGGACATTTTAACAGTGTCAATTCTTCCTCTTGATGAACACAGTATATGCTTCATGCTATTTTTACCTCCTTGATTATATTTATTTCTAGGTATTTTATTTTTGGATGCAATAATATTTGGGATTGTTTTCTTAGTTTCCTTTCTGATAGTTCATTATCCTATATAATAAGAGCTTGGTATGAAAATTGCCCCCTCCCCTGGGAGTTCTTCTGGGAGTTAAACCAGCCCTGGGGGAAGGGAGAGAAGCCCTGGTCAGAAACAGGCAGCCAGAGGAAGGCAGGGAGTACTCAGCTGGCCAGCGGCTGCCTCCAGCCACTAGGGACCCCACCAATGTTACCTCTCTTCTTTCATTTCATGCACTGGGCTTCTAGTCTACACTACTAAGAGAGAAAGATGCAAATTGACTGTACCTTCACAATGCCCACCAGTCAATCAGGAGTGAGTATGCAAATTGACCCAACAAAGATTTTGGGTTAATTTGCATATACAGGCACTGAGCTGCCAGGGGTGGGACCTTGCATTGTCACCATGGTGACGACGCAGGCATTCTGCACTGCCCCAGCCACTCTGGGTTTCTGGGCACCTTGGGAAGGCAGAAAGGTGGCTCCATCCAGAGCGAAGGCGGTGCTCGCAGCCAGGGGAAGGAAGGCCCATTCTTGCATGAATCTTCGTGCATCAGACTGCTAGTTGATATATAAAATTTAACTGATATCTGAATATTTAGGTTGTACCTTGCTACTTTACTGAATTCATTTATCAGTTTTATTACTTTTTTGATAGAATGTTTAAGATTTTCCACGTGCAGTATCATGTCATGACAGTTTTATTTCTTTACTTCCAATTTGGATGCCTTTTATTTCTTATTCTTGTCTAATTGCTGTGGTTAGGAATTCCAGTGCTTTGTTGAGTAAGAGTGGTGAAACTTGACATCTCCATCTTGTTTCTGATCTCAAGCAAAATGCTTTAATTTTTCTCCATTGAGTAGGATATTGGTTGTGGGTTTGTCATATACAGCCTTTATTAGGTTGAACTGTGTTTCATCTATTTATTTCTACATTGTTGAGAGTTTTTATCATAAACCAGAGACCCAGTGCATGAACATTTGTGCTCTTGTTGGGGGGTGGGGTGGTTTCCCCCTCAGCCTGGCCTGCACCCTCTCACAATCCGGGACCCCTTGGGGGATGTCCACCTGCTGGATTAGGCCTGCTCCCTGAGGGATCAGGCCTAAGCTCACAGTCAGACGTTCCTCTGGCAGCCAGGGAGCCCTCGGGGGATGTCCACCTGCCAACTTAATGGGCCTAAGCCACAGTCGGACATCCTGAGTACTGCCGAGGTGGCGGAAGAGGCTTGCTCACAGCCATCAGCCCAGCTTGTGGCTGAGCAGAGCTCCCGCTGTACTAGTGCACTGACCACGAGGGGGCAGCTCCTGTGTTGAGTATCTGCCTCCTGGTGGTCACTGCGCATCATAGCCACTGGTTATTCCATCATTAGGGTCAATTTGCATATTACCCTTTTATTATATAGGATAATTGCTGGAATTTTTTAAATGCTTTTCTGCATCTATTGATATAATCATAATTCTTATTCTTCATTTTGTTTCTGTAGTGTATCACATTAAGTGACATAGATATCACACCAACCTTGCATCCACGGAATAAATCTCACTTGATAATGATGTATGATCTTTTTAATGTATTGCTGGTTTCAGACTGTTAATATTTTTGAAGGTTTTTCCATCTATGTTCATCAGGGATATTGGCCTATAATTTTCTTTTTGTAGTGTTTTTTTTTTATTTTACTTTTTATCAGTTTTTGGAATTAGGAAAGTGCTGGCCTCATAAAATGAGCTTGGGAGTCTTCTTTTCTTTTAAATTACTTGGAGTAGTTTGAGAAGAGTGTTATTTCTTCTTTGAATGTTTGGTAAAATTTACCATGATTAAATTTTATATGTTAACTAGCAATCCCTACCCAGTATAGGATTTTTGTTTTTTGGAAGTTTTATTTTATTACTTCTTCTATTTCATTAGTTGTAATTGGTCTGTTCAGCTTTTCAGTTTCCTCTTGATTCAGTTTTGAAAGATTATATGTTTCTAGGAATTCATCCATTTCTGCTAGTTTGTCCAGTTTGTTGGCATATAGTTGTTAGCAATATACATATTTTAAATAATCTTTTATATTTCTCTGGTGTTAGGTGTTACCTCTCCTCTTTCATTTCTGATTCTATTTGTTTGGATCCTCTCTGTTTTCTTGATGAGTATGGTTAAAGGTTTGCAAATATTGTTTATCTTTTCAAGGAACCAGTTCTTGGTATTGTTGATCTTTTTTATTGCTTTTTAAGACTTTATATAATTTTTTTTTTCACTCTGATCTTTTATTTTTTTTCCTTCTACTCACTTTGGACTTTGTTGTTCTTTTTTTTTTTTTTTTTTTTTTTTTTTTTTTTTTTTTGAGAATTTTCCCGCTTTTTGAGATAGGTGCATTTTGCTATGTATTTCCCTCTTAGGACTGTTTTTGCTGTGTCTCAGAGATTTGTGTTGTTGTATTTCCATTTTCATTTGTCTTAAAGTATCTGTTGATTTCTTTCTTGATGTCATTATTAACCTATTCATTATTTAGTAACATGTAATTTAGCCTCCATGTGATTTTCAGTTTTTATTTTCTTATAATTGATTTCTAATTTCATACCATTGTGGTTAGAGAAGATCTTGATATTATTTCAATCTTTTATATTCACTGAGACTTGTTTTGTGTTCTAACATGTCTATTCTAGAAGATGTTCAATGTACACATTGGTGGAATGTATACTCTGCTGATTTGTGGTAAAATGTTCTGAAAGTATTAAATAATTTTTTTTTCTTTTTGGAAACTCTAGAACAGCTCTATAAATTGTGTCAATTATGTGTTTAAATCTCCTATGACTGTATCACTATTTATCTTTCCCTTCCTGTTCATCAGATTTGCTGGATTTATTTAGGTGCTTCTGTGTGGGTGCATCAATGTTTACAAGGGTAATGTTCTCTTGCTGGATCGCTCCCTTTGCCATTATGCAGTGTCCTTTGTCTCTTATTATAGTCCTTGTTTTAAAGTCTATTTTTTCTGACTATTGCTACACAGCTTAGTCAATATTGTAGGTATTGCTACACAGCTTCTTTTTCATTTTCGATTGCATGAAATATCTTTTTCCATCTCTCTACTTTCAGTCTGTGTGTGTCTTTTGTTCTGAGTCATCTATGTCTTTTGATTGAAGTATTTAATCCATCTACATTTAAGTGATTATTGATGGTTATATATTTATTACTATTTTATTCTTTATAATTATGTTCCTTTTTTTATTATTCTTAAAGATGTCCCATTAACATTACTTATAATACTAGTTTGGTCGTGATGAGCTCCTTTAGTTTTCACTTGTCTGGGAGGTTCTTTATTTGTCCTGCAATTGTAAATGCAAGCCTTACTATGTAAAGTAGTCTTTGTCTAGATCTTTCCTTTTTATCACTCTGAATATTTCCTACCAACCCCTTCTGTCCTTAAATGTTTCTGTTGAGAAATCAGCTGACAGTCATATGGAAGCTTGCTTTTAGATAACTAACTGTCTTTCTTTTGCTTCTTTTAAGATTGATTCTTTGTCTTTAACCTTTGGCATTTTAATTATGATGGGCCTTGATGTGGGTTTCTGGGTTAATCTGGTTTGAGGCTCTCTGTGATTCCTGGACTTGTATTTTTCTTCACCATGTTAGGGAAGTTTTCATTCATAATTTCTTCAAATAGGCTCTAAATTTCTTGCTCTCTCTCTCCTTCTGGTACCCCTACAATACGGATGTTATTAAGATTCACAGTGTCTCAAAAGTCCCTTAAACTGTCCTCATTTTTTAAATTCTTTTTTTTTCTTTTTGCTGCTTCAATGGTGTGTTTTCTGCTACCTTGCCTTCTAAATTACTGATTCCATTTTCTACTTTATCTAACCTTCTATTCATGTCTTTTGGTCTATTCTTCAGTTCAAATATTAAATTCTTTATGTCTTAATGGTTCTTTTATCACGGTTTTTATATCTTTTTTAATGTTTACTAACTCTTTGTTCATCCATTATTCCCCTATGTTCCTTGAGAATTTTTATGGTCATTGTTTGAACTCTGTATCTGGTAGATTGCTTGCATTCATTTCATTTAATTCTTTTTCTGTTTTTTTTTTTTTCTGTTCTTTTATTTGGGGCATATTTCTTCCCCTCTCTTTCCCCCATCCCTGACCCAGTTAGGCTGTCTTTCTGTATTTGTTTCTATGTATTAGGTAGATCTGCTGTGTCTCCCAATCTTGGTATGGTGGCCTTATGTGGTAGGCATTGTATGCCACTCAGTAGTGCAGTCTCCCTGATCCCCTGAGCAAGGTGTTCCAGGTTGTCTTCTGTGTGTGTTATGTGAGTCTTTCTGTTGTAGTTGAGTCTTGATTGCCTCTGGCCCTTCTTTGTGTGAGGTTGACCCTTAGGCTGATTGACTGTAAGGATCAATCTGGACCACAGTGTCTGAGTCAGTGTTTGCATGCTGACCACACAAAGTGGAATTTTCCCCAGCATGGTCTGGTGCCTTGCAAGATCTTCATTTGAATGTGCTGCTTCACGGGATATTTCAGTTGTGCTCTGATGTTGTCTGAAGCCTGTCACTGGCTATGTTGGTTCTGGGGTCTTTTCAGAGGAACTCCAGTGCAGGTCAATGTTAGATGCTGCCTGTGGCTGACCCTGAACTATCTGTTTGGAGATACAGAGTGATCCACAGTTTGTTACAGCCCCTATTGGGCCTGAGTGTGAATAGAAAGATAGCTAACCAAGGCCATCTTCCACTAGCACTGAGCCTGGGGGCAGGTCAGCAAAAAGCCCAATGCACTTCAAGAACTGCCTCTGCCTGCCAGCTGCTTATTATACTTAATCAGTAAGGTACCCTCTGGCAGGATCTGAGTTGCATGTGGTCAGTTCTCAGTGAGTCCTCAGGTAGGGGCAAGTGATGTTCAGCAGATTGACACAGATTTATATTCAGTGCTGCTGTGGGTTTGAGGACACTCAGCAAAAGTCCAAGTGTACATCAAGGACACCTACCACTTGTGGCTTGCTGCTGAGCATTTTTGTGAGTCAGAGTCTCAGGGACTCATCATTGTGAGGACAGCAGAGTTTATGGGACCCAAACAGACCAAGATTGGGACATTGAAGGGAGGACTTTGCAATGGTCATGTGTGCAAGGAAAATATGGCCTCCATCCTAGAGCCACACAACTCAGTCTGTCCTAGATTCTGCCCAGACCTCCTCCAGGACCTGAGCTTGGCAAGGTGGGGCCAATTGAGGTTTGGAGAGTGGGTCTGGTGGACCTCCATGGAATGTGTGTGTGTGGCAGCACTGGTCAGGCTCACAGGATGAGTGGGAATGGCCCCTGCTCCCGAGCCACACAACTGAGTCTCTGACATTTGCTTTGTCAAACTGGAACTCTGTTTCACCAGCTCAAGTGGCTGACTCCATGAGGATGAGCTTGGCAGGGTGGGTGAACAATAGTTAAGAGGTTGGGGCTATAGCATTCCCCCCCAGGCTGATGTGCTTTGGAGGGGAGTGCTCAACCCAGGAAAGATGGTGTCTATGAGGGTGTGGAAGAGGGACTCAGTACAGGAACTCTGATGGCTGTGGCTTTAGCTCTCTCATTGGAGCCACATAACCCAGTCTTTCCTCACACAACTTTAGTTTTCTCTCAGTTGCCCTCCTCCTGCCAGAGCTTGGGGTAAGTAGCTATGAAAGAGATTTTGTGTGTTGGCCTTTTAAAAGGGTGCCTGCATTTCTATCAGACTCCTACTTCTCCTTGGCAGACAGAATCCTCACTGATTTCAGAGCCAGTTGTTATTTGAGCTCCTCTTCCTGGCTCTGGTGCTCTGGGCTGGGGACCCAGTATGGGGCTGAGGCCCTCTCTCCTCAGGGGGAACCTTTGAGCTGAGCTATCCATTTGAATTCTCAGTCACACACATTAGTGAAGGCCAGCCCCTTTTCCATCTCTACCCTTCCTAATAGTTTAGATGCAGCTCCTTCTGTAAATCCTTGTTTATAAGAACTTCTGTTCAGCTGTCTTCAGTTGGTTAGACAGGTTGATTGTTTTATATTTTAGTTATAATTTCAGTGTGGTCCTGGGAGGAGTTGAGTGTAATCTCATCTTGAACTTTATAAAGCAGTTTTTAAAGATTATTTTCTTTTATCTGTGGTTATGTTTCTATTCTTATTTCTTACTTTATGTATTTATACTTCAATTAGCTAATGTTTTACCTACTTTACTTCACCTTTTTTTTTTAAAGTTCTACTTTGTGAGTATATTTATTCATTCTCCTTTTTTGGATTTTCTTATAAATTTCTGCTTTTATCTTTATTGTGTGTGAGGTCTTTTTCTGATTACTTTTTTTTATGACTTCCTGAGTATTGTACTTAATTCAATTTTTAAAAATATTTCTGTTTATTAATATTAAAATTATAAATTTTCCATTGAGTTCTACTTTAATTGTATCACATAGAGCCTGATAGTATTAGTTTCTATAGACTACAAGGCTCACTTTGCTGTTGTTTTATTTTTTTATCCAGAATTATTTAAAGTTATTCTAAAAATAACTCTAATTTTAGTTTTACTCTATTTGTATATGTAGTACTTTCAACAATAAAGATGAATTTTTAAAAGTTGTTATTGTGATATGTTCTCTTGATCTATCATTAGCTGAGAGAGGCATAATGCATAATAAGTCCCTTTTTAGAGATGCATTTCTTGTGATTTTTTGTAGGCTTATCTTAAAGCTACATTATTTAGTATACAAAGAGTTTTCCATTGTAAACTGTAGCTTTTATCAATTTCATGTGCCTGTTTCTACTTTTATAGAACTTTTGAGGCAACTGGCAGTCTATGGTCATTTTCTTTATTCCAGTCCTTTTAAGCGTTCTTTAGCTGTATCTGTTTATAAAGAGGCTGACTTATAAGTCCTAAGTGATTCTGGTTTCCTAAAATAAGTGAATCAAGTTTCGTAGTTCTGGCAGATGTTTGCCATTTTGATCTGGTCTATAGCTTTCCAGAATCTTCAACTCAGAATAAGACCCCAACTATTTTTTTTTTTTAAATAGGCATTCTATTGAAACAAAACAGTGGAAAAAAACAAATGAGACGCAGAAATAGAGATAGTTTCCCGCCTTGACTGGGGCTATTAGACCCAGGAAGAAACAATTTGAGTCTCTCTGTTCTAGACTACAGTCTGGTGTGTGCAGTGCATTGTGCTGGGTATCACAGCCAGCTTCCTGAAGAAGCTCTGAATGAAGAATAAAGGAGGAGTTGTGGAGTGATTGCCCTGGAGGACCCCAGGGAAATGGATGGATGACTCAATAATTTCTTCTCTTTTCTTGATGGGATGAACTGGAGACGATTCCATGAGCCAGAAAGGGAAGTTGTCAATATTTTTGTAGGTCTTTAGACATCATCTTATAATTTTATATTATTACTAGAGGCCCGGTATATGAAATTCATGCACAGGTAGAGTCTGTAGGCTGGACATTCCTTCCCTAGCTGCCAAATGCCAGTTGCCTGCATGATCTTCCTTCATGCTGCATCCTCCTCTCCCCATGCTCAGCACATCATAACGCGTGATCAAACTCCCAGTCTCCCGGTCGAACTCCCGAGGGGACACTTTGCATATTAGCTATATATATATATATATATATATATATATATATATATATATATATATATAGAGAGAGAGAGAGAGAGAGAGAGAGAGAGAGAGAGAGAGAGAGAGAGAGACTATAGGGCCTGGTACACGAAATTCATGCATAGGGTGGTCCCCTCAGCCCAGCCTGCACGCTCTCCAATCTGGGATCAGGCCTAAACCGGCAGTTGGACATCCCTCTCACAATCTGGATTGAATTCTAACTGCCCCCTGCTGCTGGCCAGGTCACTCCCAACTGCTCCCTTCCTGCTTGCCTGGTTGCTCCTAACTTCTCCCCCCCTGCTGCCAGCCTGGTCACCCCTTACTGCTCCCCTCCTGCTTGCCTGGTCACCTTCAACTGCCCCCCTCTGCTGGTCTGGTTGCCCCTAACTCCCCCCTCTGCTGCTGGCCTGGTTGCCCCCAACTGCCCCCTCTGCCAGCCTGGTTGCACCTCAAAGTCCCCCTTACCCCCCCTCGCTTGCTGATTGCCCCATACAACTTGCTTGTTCAGTCATTGAGTCATCACTCCCAAACCGCACCTGCCAGCCTGCTTGCCCCAAGCAGCCTCCTTATTCAGTCATTTGGTTGTCCCTCACTAACACTCCTGCTGGCCTGCTTGTAGGCAGCCATCTTGTGAGGGCGTGAGGGTTAATTTGCATATTACCTCTTTATTATATAGAATAATATATTTTCTTTTCAGTTTACTTGTTTCTAATTGGCTCCTATTGTGATACATGTTTTGCTAGATTCAGAATGCCTTCTAGGACAAAATTTGACTGTGGTGGCAGCTATAGAGATATGCTACTTAGCTCCACCTTCAAGAGAGCACTGTGAGGGTTCAAGTGACTGACAGCTTCCAGCTGCTACACCCCAGGATGCTCCACTTGTCTGGACTAAGGCCACAGCCTCAGCAGTGTGTACGCGGGCTGCAGTCAGTGGTGAGAGTGGGCCTTTTCTTTCACAGGTGTCAGACCTACATTGCTATCTACTTATTTGTGCTTCTTCTTCTCTTATCCTGTACAGGTGTTTCCACCAATAACTATCTTGTAGATTTAATTCCATGTTGGTGTCCACCTCTTAGAGGGTCTACATTGGTGTCCTTTGTCTGAGGGAAAATGTGGTGGGGAAGGAGTAAGATCAGAGTCACTTGAGGAATATGGGGGGAAAGAGCCAACAAAAGAGTAGGGTTTGTTCTAGAAACCAGAGATTGAATATTACTCAAGAAGAATGAAATGGCTAACCCAATGCCAAAAAAGGCAGGTGCCATGGGGGCTGGGAAGTGGCAGTTTACTGAAGTGATGGTAGAGAGAGTTAAGTTGCTTGGTGTCAATAAATGGGTGATGAAAAAGTGAAGGGAAGCAACAATAGACCCCTTTATGAAGGAAATATGAAGAAAAAAAGTGTTTAAATGGACCAGAAAAGGAGAAACCTGAGATGAGGAAAGTAGAAGGAGATTGAAGATATGACATTGCCAGGGATGTCCAAGGAGTAGAATGCTGTAGACCATGAGAGCGAATCAATGCCACAAACAAGAAGGAAGAGGCACATGGTCTCTTCCCTGCAAAGGAACACAAAGAAAAAGAGAAATAAAGACTTGAAGAACCAATCCCTCCCCCAAGTATAATCAGCCCCATTATCCCTCAAATATTATCAAATTTTGCAAAGTCCCAAATTCAGACCTATTCTCCAAAGAGGAATATTTATTGTTCTCTTTTATATAGTACCTTGTCATCCTCAAATAATGACAGTTTTACTTCTTCCTTTTTAATTTGGATGCTATTTATTTATTTATTATTTGCTTAGTTTTTGTCTGATTGCTGTGGCTAGGAATTTCTATACTATCCTAACTAATAAAGAGGGAATATGCTAATTGACCTTCACACCCTCACAAAGATGGTGGCACCCACAGTCACAAGATGGCAGTACTCAGCCCCCTCAGGACCCCAGCCACCCAGGGCCTGCCCACAGCATAGGCAAGCCTCTGGTGGTAGCTGCCCAGCCACCCAGGGCCGCCTGAAGGTCAGGTAAACAGGTTGGCTGAGGCTTGCACTGCAGGCAGTGGCAGCAGCAGAGGTGTGATAGGAGCATTGCCTTCCGCTGATTGCCAGGTCACATCCCATCCCTGAGGGCTCCCAGACTGTGAGAGGGGGCAGGGTGAGCTGAGGGGCCCCCCTCCAGTGCCTCTAGTGTTGAATAAGAGTGTTGAAAGTGAACATCCGTGTCTTATTCCTGATCTTAAAAGAAACACTTTTAGTTTTTGCCTGTTTAGTAAGATGTTACCCGTGGGCTTATCCTATATGGCCTTGTATGTTGAGGCATATTCCCTCTTTATCCACTTTACTGAGAGAGTTTTTATAAGTGGGCGTTTTATATTATCAAATGCTTTTTCTGCATTTATTTATATGATCATGTGATTTTTATCCTTTATTTTGTTTAGGTTATATATCACTAGAAGCCCAGTGCACAAATTCCTGCACCTTGAAAGGAACTGTGGCCCACAGACTGCAGTGGGCACAGGGGTGGGTCTCGGCCCCTCCTCCACACCCCTGCCTGGCCCCTGGTCCCTTGTCTGCCAGCAGCCCAGCTCCTGCCGCTGCTGCTCACATGTGCTGACAATACTCTGCACCCACTGGTAGTGTGGAGCGATTGGGGCCAATGCCAGTAGCGGGTGTGAGGGGAGCCAGTGCCATCAGTGAGTGTGAGTGGTGGCTGCTGCCCCGATCACCCTCAGGAGCAGAGGGAGGTGAAGAAGCCCTCAGAGGTGATCAGGGCCAGCAGCTGCTGCTCACACCCATTGACAGTGCTGAGCAATCGGGACTGGTGCTGGGCGCCAGCAGCAGGTGCAAGCAGTGGCTATGGTGCCAGCTGCTGGTGCAAGCAGGATCTTCACTGGCAGTGAGTGTGAGAGGCTGCTGCCACCCTGATTGCCCCTCAGGAGCAGGGGAAGGTGGAGAAGCCCTGAAAGGCAATCAGGGCTGGCAGTCCTTACTCACACTTGCTGACAGCGCTGAACAATTGGGGCTGATGCAGGGCGCTGGCAGCAGGTGGAAGCAGGGCCAGCACCGGCAGCAGGTGCAAGTGCTGGTGAGACCACAGTGTGCAGGAGAAATAATTTTCAGTAATTACCAGAGGCTCGCCCTGATGACAGTGACAGGCACCCCACCTTGGTCTGGAGCCCCTGATCGTCTGATCCACCATCCCGCCGTTGCCTATGCCTGCAATGTTCCATACTCTGCCACCTGCTACCAATGCTCACCACGTTCTGTGTGTGTCCCTTGTTGGTCAGCGCACATCATAGCAACTTGTTGTTCAGTTGTTCGGTTGTTCTGCCATTCAGTCTATTTGCATATTTTAATTTGTGGTATTATACCATCTTTGCATTGCTGAAATTAATTCCAAATAGTCCTGTAGCATGATATTTTTAATATATTTCTGGATCAGTTTGCAAATATCCTGTTGAGGATTTTAACACCTGTGTTAATCAGGGATATTGGTGTGTGTATGTTTGTTTGTTTGTTTATTTATTTATTTATTTATTGTAGTGTCCTTTCCTGGTTTTTGGAATTAGGACAATTCTATTCTCATAAAATGAGCTTGGAGTTTTCCCTCCTCTTGAAATTTTTGGAATAGCTTGAAAAGGATAGTGTTAATCTTTACATGCTTGGTAAAATTAACCTGTGAAGCTTTCTGGTCTAGGACTTTTGTGTGTCTAGTTCCTTTAGTGTAAAGTCAGATTGTTTGAGATTTTTTTCTTCTTTTTTTGAGGTAGGCCTGTAATGCTATGAATTGCCCTCTTAGGACTGCTTTCTCTGAGTCCCATATGTTTTGGATTTTGTGCTCTCATTTTCATTTGCTTCAAAGCAACTTTTGACTTCTTCCTTTATTTTATAGTTAACATATTCATTGTTTATTAGCATATTATTTAGCCCCCATGTATTTGTGTGATTTTCTGTTTGTTTTTTCTTGTGATTTTATGTAATTTCACAACATTATGGTGAGAGAAGTTGATTGATATTATTTCAGTCTTTTTAAATGTATTGAGAATTGTTTTTGTGCTAAAATGTGGTCAGTTTTAGAAAATGTTTCATCTGCACTTTACAAGAGTTATATTATGCTTTTTTGAATGAAATGCTTTGATGATATTAATTAAAATGATTTGATCTAGGTTTTCTTTTAAGGTGACTGTTTTCTTGTTGATTTTCTGCTGGAATTCCTATCCGTTGTCAAACGTTGTGTTAAAATCCCCTATTATGACTGTATTACTATTTATCTCTTGCTTTATGTCCATCAAAATTTGCTTTGTATATTAAGGTGTTTCTATGTTGGGTACATAAAAGTTTACAGGGGAATATTATCTAATTGGATTGATTTCTTTATAATTATATAGTGTCCTTCAATTTATCTTTTAGCCCTTATTTTAAAATCTACAATAATTTTGTCTAAGTATTGCTCTCCCAGATTTTTAAAATTTCTATTTGCATGAAATATCTTTATCCATTCCTCTACTTTTAATCTCTGTGTATCTTTCATTATAAAATAGATCTCTTGTAGAAAGCATACATTTGGGTCTTGTATTCTTTTTTGCAATATATATATATATATTTAAATATATTTCATTGATTTTTCACAGAGAGGAAGGGAGAGGGATAGAGAGCTAGAAACTTCGATGAGAGAGAAACATTGACCAGCTGCCTCCTGCACACATCCTACAGGGGATGTGCCCGCAACCAATGTGCATGCCCTTGACTGGAATCGAACCTGGGACCCTTCAGTCCACAGACCGACGCTCTATCCACTGAGCCAAACCGGTTTCGGCTTTATTGATTTTATAGAAAGAGGAAGGGAGAGAGAGGGAGAGAGAGAGAGAGAGAGAGAGAGAGAGAGAGAGAGAGAGAGAGAGAGAGAGAGAGAGAGAGATGAGAGAGATAAGCATTGAAGTGAGAGAGAAACATTGATTGGTTGCCTTCCACATGTACCCTGACACTTGGAGCAATACCCACATGTGCCCTGACCAGGAATAAACCAGGTACCTTTTAGTCTATGTGATAATGCTCAACCAACTAAGTCATACCGTCCAAGGCTGTGTCTTATATTCTTGTCCATTCAGCTATCCTATATCTTTTGTTTGGAGCATTTAAGCCATTTACATTTAAAGTGATTATTGACAGGTATGTGTATATATTGTCATTTTATTCTTGATTAATTTATTTATATTTCTCCTCCTCCTCCTCCTCCTCCTCCTCCTCTTCCTCCTCCTCCTCTTCCTCCCGACCCTTTATAATTTCTTATAATACCAGTTTTGTGGTAATGAACTCACTTACCTTTATCTTGTCCTGGAGGCTATTTATTTATTCTTCAACTTTAAATGATAGCCTTGCAGAGTAATGCAGTCTTGGTTATAGGTCCTAGCTTTTTATCACTGAATATTTCATGCCAATCCCTTCTGGCCTGAAATGTTTCCATTGAGAGATCAGCTGACAGTCTAATGAGCTCTCCATTGTAGGTACCTGTTCTTCTCTTGATGCTTTTTAAGATTCTTTCTTTGCCTTTAACCTTCCCATTTAATAATGATGCATCTTAGTGTTGGCTCTTTTTGGGTCCATCTTGTTTGGGAATATCTGCACTTCCTGGACTTGTGTGTCTTTTTCCTTCACCAGGTTAGTAAAGTTTTCATTGATAATTTTTTTCAAATAGTTTCTTGATCCTGTGGTCTCTCTCTTTTCCTTTGGGTAACTACATGATGTGGATATTGTTATGCTTCATCTTATCCCAAAGGTCCCTTAAACTATCCTAATACTTTAGTTCTTTTTTTTCCTGTTCTGATTGATTATATGCCACCTTGTTTTTTAAATCTGAGATTCGATCTTCTGCTTTATCTAATCTATTGTCTATACTTTCTTTTATTTTTGCTGTAGCACAGAATCATTTTATTTATTTTTATTTTTTTTAGATAAATCTTTATTGTTCAAATTATTATAGGTGTTTCTTTTTCCCCCACCCTTAGATCCCCTCCACCTAGTTCCCACGCCACCTTCTGACTTTACCACCCTCTCACTGCCATCATCCATAAGTATACGATTTTTGTCCAGTCTCTTCCTGCACCCCCATACCCTGAAAATTGTCAGTCCACTTCCTTTCTATGCCCCTAATTCTATTATATTCACCAGTTTATTCTGTTTGTCAGATTTTTTATTCACTTGATTTTTAGATTCACTTGTTGATAGATATGTATTTGTTGTCATTTTGTTGTTCATAATTTTTATCTTTAACTTTTCTTCTTCCTCTTCTTGAAGAATACCTTTCAGCATTTCATATAATACTGGTTTGGCAGTGATAAACTGCTTTAGCTTTTTTTGGGGTATGTGAAGCTCTTTATTTTACCTTCAATTCTAAGTGATAGCTTTGCTGGGTAGAGTAATCTTGGTTGTAGGTTCTTGCTGTAAATCACTTTGAATATTTCTTGCCACTC